>NC_051067.1:38067835-38367835 GCF_004664715.2 Peromyscus leucopus
GAAACCATTGAACTCACAGAGGCAAAGCACTCTGGTCTCTGCAAAGACAAACATTTCAAAGCCAAAAGTACATACACTCCACATGCTTGCTTTCAGCTTTCAGAATCAGACTATAACCAAAGGCAAATCCAAATCTTGATTATGAAAAGGTCTGAATATATCCATCTGATGATATAAAAATGAAGGTAAAGCTATCAAAATGCGAAGGGGGCAGGATGAGAGTGGGGTTCCTAACACCGTCATCTACTTAAGGAAGAGTCAAGAATAATTCTCTCCTAGGGCTGCAAAGATGGCTCGGTGTTTAAAAACACAGACTATGTTGGCCACAGTGGCCCATACCTTTAATCTCAGCACTGGAGAGGCAGAGGTAGGCTGACTGCTAGGAGTTCAAGGCCAGCTTGACCTACATAGTAAATTCCAGGCCAGCAAAAGCTACACAGTGAGCCTCCTCCACCTCAAAAACCAACAAACGAGCAAACACAGACTAATCTAGCAGAGGGCCCAAGTGGGATTCCTTCTGTAACTCCAGCTCCAGGGGATCAGAAGCCTTTTCTGTCCTCCAGGGGCACCTGCACTCACGTGCACACATCCATACACAAAAACACATGTATATACATAATTAAAAACAGAATAAAATCTTTAAAAAATATATATTTAAGAATAATTGTCTCAGTTGCTTGGGCTGCAAGAATCAAATACTGGAAACTACATAGTCTGTAAACATGAGCAAACTATTCCTCACACTTCCGAAAACTGCAAAGCCCAAGATCATGGATCCCATAGATCCAGTGTTTGGTGAGGACTCACTCTTTGTTTCACAGATGGTGTTTCTTATGGTAGCTTCATATAGGAAAAGAGGAGAACTTGAACTCTGGCCTCTTCAGATCCTTAGAAAGGCACAAATTCCACTCATGAGGTTCCACCCTCATGATCCATTCACCCTGACCCCCACCCCCGACACCAAAGCCCCACGATGAAGACAGGTTTCAACATACTGATTTTGATAGGCCATAAACATTCAAGCAGTAGCAATGACTGTCTAGAGATTTATAGTGAGGAATAATGGCTCATGTTTACAAGCTATAAAGATACTCAACTAAAAAAAACTAAAATAAAACATAACAATCGATGTAAAGAAGGAGAGGATTAAATAGATGTAGGGCAGTTCCTGAAACCCTCAGTCAGTCATCTTGGGTCAATCTGGAAACAGTAAACGTGGGAAATCGAGAAGTGGAAGTCACCACTGGAAGGACTGGAGAAAGTGTGGAGAGACCTGCTCAAAGCAGGACCATATCTACTGACCAGGAAAGAAAATCCCAAATGACAGCCCTGCTGCTGTGGGCTTTCCCTGGACATGAGGAAGATCTCGGGAGTGTTTGATGCTACAAAGAAGAGGATCTACACATTAGAGGATGCCTAAAGGGTTCGCTGCTGGCTAAGGTTCAGGGATGGACCCAGAGGATGCTGAGTATGAGCAGAGGTTAACCCCCAATGATCGTGGCTTACATGAAACTTGTCGTGATGTGTTGTTCTGTTCATTTGTGGAGGAGTTAGAGAGAGGACAGTAGGAAGAGAGAGAGAGACAAAAGGCAGCCAGATGTGCAAAGTCAGAGCCCAGAAAGAAAGGCAGTGAAGGTGTTCTTCACCTGAGGTCTTCAGGTTCAGGAAAGTGCAACTTTTCTAGCTCCATCAATTGGCCTGAAATTTTCACAATTTTCTTCTTCTTAACAGCTGAGTAATATTCCATGTGTAAATGTACCACATTTTTATTATCCATCCATCAGCTAATGGACATCTAGGCTACTTCCAATTTCTGGCTACTATGAGCAACAACAAACATGGATGAGCATGTATCTCTGTAGTGAGATGTAGAGTCCTTTGGGTGTTGCCCGAGTGGTACAGCATTTCCACAGTACTGACCAGTTTATACTCCCACTAGCAAGTGTTCCCCTTTCTCTGTATCATCACCAGCATGTGCTGTCATTGTTGTGTGTATCTCAGCCATTCTGACTAGGTAAGATGAAATCTCAAAGTGGTTTTAATTTGCATTTGCCTGATGGATAGGAATATTGAACGTTTCTTGATGTGTTTCTCAGGCATTTGAGTTTCTTCTGTTGAGAACTCTTTGTTTAGTTCTGTACCCCATTTTTAATTGTGTTGTTTTCTTAATGTTGAGTTTTTGCAGTTCTTTATATATTCTAGAGACTAACCCTTTATCTGGTGTATAATTGATAAAGACTGTAACTACTGCTTTACGTAGCAAATCTTTCTCTGTACCACCAGCTCCCAAATAACAACACAGAGACTTCTTATTAATTATCAAGGCCCAGTCTTTAGCTTAGGCTTGTCTCAAGTAGCTCTTACAACTTAAATTAATCCATTTATATTAATCTATGTTCTGCCATGTGGTGTTACCTCTCTACCATCTTGCACCTCCTGTTTCCTCTCCATGTCTTGCTGGTGACTCCTGCATGCCTAGATTCCTCCTCCTCTTCCTTTCTCTCCCTGGAAATGCTGCCTATATCTCCTGCCTAGCTACTGGTCATTCAGCTTTTTATTACACCAATCACAGCAATATATCTTCACACAGTGTATAAATATCCCACAACAGCTTTGTCTAAATGATGCTGTCCTTTGCCATACAGAAGCTTTTCATTCTCATAGAGTCCAATTTATTAAATCTTGGTCTCAGTGTCTATGCTATCAGTGTCTTATTCAAAATAGAGTCACCATATCATGGGGGAGACAATGCCCCAACTAGACATCTTATGTCACCAAATAAAATCCCCAGTGCCAAGAATAGGTTACATCTTGTTGCATCATTAGTCAAAGAGGTCACATGGAACCCACCCCCCCAAACATCACATTGCCAAAGCTACTGGTTGTGCTCCACAACCTGATGGTAAGGCCCTCTTACTAAAGACCATGCTTACTTATGTTATCAAACACAGAGTAGTCAAGCTGATGTCTAACTAGAAGCTTTATCCTACTGACTAGCATTCATGGTACTGTAAGCCATTCTGTATACTATCAGAGGGAAAAAGTAACCATCAGTATCACCCAGCTACAACCTATTTGCAAAATTTAATGGCGTAATAGTGGCACAAATGTTGTGAGAGTAACCTATCATTTTTTATTGGCTTTCAGGCCCAGTCCATTAGATGAAACCCACGCCTAACACTGCTAAAAGGCCAAGAACCTGAGACTAGATAGTTTGTGGGTCTAGAGAAAAACCTACTACTATTAGTCTCTTAAAACAGCAATCAAAGGGCTCCTAATGACATATTACTATAACCATAAATCAGTGCCTGACTCAACCCTCATCAGAGAACCTTCTTCTTGCAGTAGATAGGAGTGAATACCAAGTCCCATGACTGGAAGTGCAGAGTGAGAGACCTTGGAGCACTCAGTCCCAAAACAGAATGTCTTCATCAAACTCCTCCCCTCAAGGCTCAAGGACATATGGGGAAGAGGAGGCAGAAAGACAAAAATCCAGAGGTGATGGATGACTTCAAGGAAATAGTGTTTTCCAGACATAATTGAAATTATGTACATATGAACTCACAGAGGTTGTGGCAGTATGCACAAGAGCTGCATACGTTCAAACCAGACAGAGTCCCAGCACTGAGCGGGGAGGAGAACACAGAGTCTCACCCCTAACCAAGAAGCTTTCTCTGTAATTGACACCTGCTGGTGAAAGAACAGTGAGTTCTCTCCAATGGAGTGCCGCTGGGTATGTCAACTTCACTCCAGGAATAGTTGGCCACCACAAAATGAACTCTATGTTTGATTGGTTGTTTTGGTTTTGTTTTGTTTTGTGGGTTTTTGTTTGGGCATTTTTTTGTCTTGCTGGATTTTTATGTTTTGTTTTGTTTTGTTTTAGTATTTTTTGTGGAGTATTTTTGAAAGTGAGGTTGGCAGAAAGAACATAAAGCTGGGTAGGTAGGGAGATGGGGAGGATCTAGGGAGTGTTAGGGGAGGGGACAGCATGGTCAAAATATATTGTATGCAAAACAGTTAATTTTAAAAAAAAAAAACAGATAAAAAGAAACTGCAATGATTGTTTTAACCAACCAGACATCCAAAGGACCCCCACCAAGCTACAGGATGCAAGTAGTCCTGTATCCTATGAAGTATCTAAAGGCCTCTCATACTTCAAGCTATCCTTAGGTGGAATTTCTAGAATTCCTGGCAAGTGTTACTAGCTTGTAGCTCATGAGAGACTCATCCACAGTTCAATACTTAGCTAAAAATGGCAACAGAGCCCTGCAGTCAGAAGCTGGGCATTCAAATCTTGCTTTTATCACTTTACAAACTGGCTTCCACAGTGCTCTGTGCCTTGGTTTCCTCATCTGTCAGGAAGGGTAGCAGCAAGGAGTTCCTGGGGTTGTTGGTAAGGGCTAATAACACAGCAATGTACTTGGAGCAAAGACAAGATAAATGCCAGTTGTTATTAGCTGGGATGAGGTCCACTTAAAATGCACCTGTTTACAATTTCAGTGGAGATAGAAGGCTCCCATTTGCCTGTGCACACATCTGCTTTCACCCCTACCGTCACCCCTGCCATTGAAGGCTGAAGTGATTTGGAACCTGCCAGACAGGGCACTGACCTTTTCAGCATCAAATTTAATTAAGGCTGGCAAGAAGCTTAAGTGTGAGGTTTCATGTCTTCCCATGTAGTTCAGTGGGAAAGATTTATTAACTCATTAAAATGTCTTGTTAGTTATTTTCGGCTGCTCAGGATGACTGTGACTCCCAGTCAGCTACTTATCCCAGGAAAGCCCTGAAATAGAATCTGATTTTATTGACTTGCCAGACCGGAGTCTGCACGGCCAGACCATGTTGAATCAACATCAGGACAAAGTGAATCAACAAGTGAAGGAGGTAATTTACACTGTCCTGCTTCTGGAGCCATGCAGAAGGCTCACTGTCCTGCTCCTGGAGCCATGCAGAAGGCTCACTGTTCTGCTCCAGGAACCATGCAGAAGGCTGCCGGTGTACTGTGGGGAGGCACATCAGGTTCACACCTCATCCTGCTGCTACTTTATGTGAGGTGGAGTCTACCGAGGGAGCTAAACCACCAGGATCCAAGGAGCTAAGGCTGATCTGCAGCCTGACCTTTCTTTCTATCAACCAAAGTTGGAGTCCATGAGCGAGAAGCTCCGCCACCCAACTTCCAACTTGGCCCACTGCATTGTCTCCATTTCTAAAGCACAACCTTGCCTGCTTGGTCCTAACCTTTTATTCAAGATGCAATGTGTAACCTTCTTTAAAGAGTCTGCCTTTTCAGGAAGAGGGCCTGCAAAATGCACTTTATTCTAGCGGCAATAATGAACTTACATTCATGTGTGTGTATGTGTGTGTGTATGTGTGTGTGTGTGTGTGTGTGTGTGTGTGTGTGTGTGTGTGTGTGTGTCAGAGGATAACTTAATAGAGTCAGTTCTCTCCTTTCCATCACGTGAGTTCCAGGGATTAAATTCAGGTCATCTGGCTTGGAAACAATTGTTCCTACCCAATGAACCATCTCATTCATAGTTTTGGTCTCTAGTCTTTCTGGTGTTTTCTGCTGAGATCAGAACCAGGATAACACAGTGGCCAATCAGAGGAGCTGAGAAAAGTCAATCTTTGAATCACTAGTTATGGAACTTGAAGCTAATTATTTACTCCACATCTCACACACTTAAATAAAATGGACTTGGATGTGATGACAGCCCCTTCTTCATAGGGATTTTGTGAGACATTTAAAAGAAAAGGGCTTAAAAGACAACGTCTATCAGACAGTCGGGGAGTCATGTCAGTGCTGCCATTTGTGTGGCTGCAGCTGTCTATCATCCTTGGAGCTGGCTGTCACCAACCTTGACATTGCTGTTGTTACAAGCTCCTGAGGGGCAGGGGTCTGCTGCTCACTACCAGTGCCAAGCAGAGATTGATATTCAATAGAATTATTTTGATGATGAATAATGAGTGGAAATTTTGCCAAAAATGATCTAGGTTTTGATTTTTAACTCCTCTCTCTCTCACTCTCTCTCTCTCTCTCTCTCTCTCTCTCTCTCTCTCTCTCTCTCTCTCTCTCTCTCTGTGTGTGTGTGTGTGTGTGTGTGTGTCTGTGTCTGTGTGTGTGTCTGTGTCTGTGTCTGTGTCTGTGTGTGTGTACATGTGCACGCACAGAAGGCAGAAGACAGTGTCAGATTCCTTGGAGCTGGAGTCATAGTTGGTTGTGGCCTTGAGGGTACTGGGAACTGAACTCTACTCCTCTCCAAGAGCAGCAAGCGCTCTAACCCATGAGCCATTCCTCCAGTCCCAGACCTAGTTTTCAATACATTGAAGTAGGCAGAGGTTATTTCTCCAGTAACCAAGTTTCTGAGCACAGCTCTGCCATCACCTGAAGCATAGGACAGTGTCCTGCTTTCCACTGCTGAACAGTAGAAAGAAGCGTAGGATGGTGGCTCCCAGCCAAAGAGACGGAAGCAATTTCTACCAGTAACCCAACACTCTTCCTCAGAAATCTCTGAAGAGTGGGCATGACGAGCAGGGGTACTGAAATAATCTTAGTGGACTTCAGAGTTTGACTCCCCATAGGAAGATTAGCATTGCTGCAACTCTGCACCCAAGGACTCGATCATCTGACCCTAGCTTTGCTTTGTAATTGGAGAATGTGGGTTCAAAATGCAGAGTGTGGTGCTGAGGCTGGGGAGCGGCTGTCTCTGGCAACTCCTTCACTGCGTAGAAGCAGCATGGCTGGGACATGAAGCCCTCCGAAGGTCCTGGCAGCTGGGGTCACAGGTGCTCTACAAGGCAGAGTCCAACACCAGTTTATGAGTGACAAAGACGATGAATTTTAAATCTTTACAGTAATGTAAACCCAGACAGGCATCGGGTTTCCCACTAACTAGGACATGTAGGACCCCTTTACATATAACCACATAGATGGGGTAGGAATTTCCCACCATGCCAGTCACATCACCTGTAGCTATTAAAACAACAGCAGCACAGGTTGGGGTGAATAATCATAAAGGCTCTAGGGTAGCCAGAAAGATAACTGCCCTCCCACCAAGCTTCACATGTAAACAGTTTGTATTCAGTGCTGTACAGCAAACCAAAGCTAACGCCAAGAGAATGAACAATCAGCCATTGGGTAGGCAGCCTGTTCTCTTCCCAGTAGAACAGAAAGCAAAGAGAGTCTGGTGTAGGAATTAGGGCCCGATTATAACCCATAGGGCCAACCTGTAGTGGGTAGCCACTCCAGCTTTGATCTGGAAGTTCCAACCCCTATTGAGGCTTTGGTAATTGTCATGCCTACAAGGCGGGGCCAAGAGAGGGCCCTGAAGACCCGAGATTCGTTTGTGCCAGCTCTCTTGGTCCCTGGACCCTGGACGCTGGAGGTAGACCAAGCAGAGTTCTCCAGAGAACACAGATGGACTGAGCCACACCTTTCCCAGACTCTGTAAAATATCCATTCACTTGTAAGTTACCCCACAAAATAAACCTCCCTTTTAACTATGTGGAGTGGCCTTAATAATTTCACCAATACCAACCCCCAACTGGCCATTTTTCCAGTGAGGCTCCACCTCCTAAAGGATCCACAAACTCCCCCAAACAGCACCACCTGCTAAAAATGAGTCTGTGGGGACATTTTGCCTTTAAGCCACAATAGAGAATAATTAAATATATGTTACCCATTTCAACAAATACCAGTCACCTACCATGAGATAACTGTGGTAAACACATTGATATCTTCTGTCTTAGGGTTTCTATTGATGTGAAGAGACACCATGACCATGGCAACTCTTACAAAGGAAAACATTTCATTGGAACTGGCTTACAGTTCAGAGGTTTAGTCCATTGTCATCATGACAGAAAGCATGGCAGCACTCAGGCAGACATGGTGCTGGAGAGGTAGCCAAGTGTTTTACATCTGGATAGGCAGGCAGCAGGAAAAGGGAGTGAGCCACCAGTCCTGGCTTGGGCATCTGAAACCTTAAAGCCCAACACCAGTGACACACTTCCTTCAATAAGGAAGGCTACACTTAGTGGCACAGAGTGCCACTCCCTATGAGCCTATGGGGGCCATATTCATTCAAGCCACCACACTCAGCAAACTGACAAAAGCTCGCACAGACAAATGCCTCCTTCTCCCCAAAGGTGTGAACTTCTCTTTCAGCAAGTGTCCCTAGGAAGTGTCTGCCTCTTTCATCTGTGTAGGAGCAGAATAACTTTACATCTCTCCAGCCCTAGCTGTGAGGAAACCACTGGCTGCTGAATAATCCCAAAGAGTAATACTTGGCCACTACTCTGGTAAATTCAGGAAGGAGCAGGTCTTTGTGGAACACCTCAGGCCCTGGAACCTTGATAATGATAGGGAGGATGGAAAGGAAATCGATTTCTTCCTGCCATAGGGTCCCTCCAATAACAACTGCTTGATGAACTAAGAATTCAAAACACCCTGATAATAGACACCTATAAGCAGCATGGAAAGCTTGGTATCCATCCTAATCTTTTTTTTTCTTTTTTAAGATCTATTTTTACTTGATGTCTATGAGTGTTTACATGCGGGTGTGTCTGTGCAACCACATGCATGCCTGGTGCACACAGAGGTCAGAAGAGGTGTCAGATCCTCTGAATTACAGACTGTTGTGTGCCGCCATGTGTGTGCTGGGAATCAAACCTGGGCCCTCTGTAACAAGTGCTCTCAACCACCGAGCCGTCTCTCTTAACTCCCCCACCCTAATATTTTTCTCATGAAAAATAAGTCTGTGTAAAATCAAAGTGCAACACTGCCACATGCAGGTCTCAAGCTTACACTACTCAAGTACAAGAATTCCAAAGGTTGTTCTTTGAGCTGAAGTGGGGGAGATGGCAGACAGTGAGATCTCGAAAGCATCCTGGGAAGGGTGCAGAAATAAAATATGAGAAAACCCAGTAGGCAAAGTAAAAAGCTGGAAAGCCCCAACTGAGGCTACCGAAACTGACTTGAACCACCGGTGAGAAATTCAGAGGACCCAAGGGCAAATATGGCTCCTTGTAACCCTACAACACAGACCTCTGGGACAGCGTTGGACATGCAGAGGAGACACAGCACACGAAGCTGTAGGTAAGACAACAGAGAATAGCAGGAAAGCCAGTGCTAGGCAAGTGAGCCTGCCGGTGCTTTGTTCTGCAGGGGTCAGTGGAAGAAAAAGGGTCACTCCAAGGTGAATTTTCGGTTCAGCCAAAGCAGCAGGGGGATCAGCTTCTGATGAACTGACTGCCCATGACGTCACAAAAGGTCTCTTTATTATTACACAGTTTACACCTTTAGCAAGCACTTTCCACACATCAAAACCTTTGATCTGGAGTTGTTTGAAAGAACCCTTCTCCTGAGCAATCCTCAGCCATGAAACCTCCTTGTGCGCCAGGTCTTCTCATTACTAAGTTTTGCAAAGGCTCTGAAATTCCTTCAGGAAGAACTCAGGCAAGAACTCGACTTTAAACAAAAGGCAACAATCATTAACTTTAAACAAAAGGTAGTTCAAAGCCTGGGTACTATCACTCTGGAATTCAAGCCAGACGCAGCGGCTCTGTGGCATCTTTCCCACAAGAGCCAAAGCTTCAAGTCTGTGCACTGGGGCCATTGTTCTGCTCAGCTCTCCCATGCTCTGGCCCACTTCATCTCTCAGACATGTATCCTCCAGTCAACTGCCTCCAATTCTGCTGCAAATATATGTCCGCTCAACCCTTTGTTCCAGGACACAGGGGCCTGAAAGCCCCCCAGAGGCACCCCGGGCCTTCCTTCTATCAGCAAGGAATGGGACCATGAAACATCTAGGGCTCTGGCAAAATGAAATGGGAAGCTTCGTCTCCTGAGCCAGTGCCGCACACCAGAGTATGAGGAGCCTCGTGCAAATAACAAAGACAAAGATAAGCTCACAGTTTACAAAGTGCAAGCTATGCAAGGCCAGGCGCTTCACAGCGTGAGCAGACACGACGACGGTGCAATCAGATGAGCAGGCAGGAAGCAGACAATCACTTCAAGATTGTGTTTGTCATCAAACATCTAAACACGAAGTGGATATTATTATTAGTCTGATTATCGTCTTGAAGGGATTCATGGGGGAGATAAGCTTCTTGCAACGCCTGAGAGAGACTCTCTGGACAAGCTTAACCTCTGGTCCTGTGGATGAGGGGTTTTCTCGATTGGGTTAACTGAAGTGAGAAAACCCACTTTCTGTCTGGCGGTGACTCAGGTAAGGGCAGGGAGAGCTTCGCTTTGTGCAAGCTTGTCTTCACACCTGGCAAGTTGGTCGTCCTGATGCTGGCACCACCGTCCTCATTCTTCACGGACATCAGAACCCAACTGCCTAAGTCTTCCAGTGTGGACCAAAAATCAGTCACCATTCAGGAATCCTCCAGGCCTTTGGTGCCAAACTGGACTACAGAGGTCCCTAGTCTCCTGGACTTAGCAGTTGCTGGGCCTCTCGTAAAAACGCAGTAGTTGTTACACTATCCAGTTTGAATCATGTAAGCCAATCTAATAAATGACCATCTAATATATATTCATTCTATCAGTTCCATGTCTCTGGAGAACCCTCACTAATGCATGCAGGAAGGGACAGAAATCGTAACATCAGAACAATCTCTTAACAGACAAAAGAACAAATTTAAAAGGCCCAGACACTGGAAATTAAAAATAATGTAACCTTTAATTTAAAACCCAAAATGAAAGAAACAAATAGGACAAGTTAGAGGGAAACATAGACATGGAGTTGAGACAGCATTTAAACCAACACTTAATAATTTCAGTGGTCACACACAATGGCCAGAGACCTGCTAGTCTTTTCTAATAAAACACACCTGACATGGGCTTTTGTAATTGAGTCTATTACTAAGTGAAGTAACTAGCCCTTTGTGAGATATTATTGTCATTTTGATCCAGCCAGTTGATCCAACAGGACTCTTGGTTTCTTTGATGTGTTATGAGGACCCCGACTCCTGCATACTTGCTGACTGTGAAAATGGTAGTCATATCTGCCATTTCCTCACTATGATATTTTCTTGACATTGGAGGAGATGGCTCGAAGACTTCCACTTGGCTTTTCCTCCTTGATAGCTCTTATTCTACAGCACGTGGAGATTCAGCTCAGCTGCTGCTAGTGACATTGTTATGCTTTTAGTGGAAATTACCACTGCGTGTGTCTGTGGACACAGTGCACTCATTATGTGGCCCACCTTGGCCAGCACTTCATCTGTCACTCACTTCCCATGTCCCTCTTCCTCTAAGAGATCATTATTGGAGTCTGGAGAGATCGCTCAGTGGTTAAAAAGCAGTGGCTGCTCTTTCAGAGGACCCAGGGGAAGTTCCAAGCACTGACCTGGCCTCTCACAACCATCTATAACTCCAGATCCGGTGGACCTTACTCTCCCATCTGTCCTCTGCAGGTACCAGGCATACGTACAGTACACAGACATTCATACAGGCAAGGCATTCATACATACAAAAAGGATTTGGGGTGTTTTTTTTTTTTTGCAGGGTTATTATTTTTTGTTTGTTTATGTCCACTGGTGTTTTGCCATGGGTGTCAGGTCCCCTGGAACTGGAGCTACAGACAGTTGTGAGCCGCCATGTGGGTGCTAGGAATTGAATTCAGGTCTTCTGGAAAAGCAGTCAGTGCTCTTAACCACTGAGCCATCTCTCCAGCCCCACGTAAAAGTTTTTAAAGCTCTTAAAAACCTAGAGAAGACCACTATGTTATTTTAAGTCGTCCAAACAATTGTCAATGTGGAAGTATTATCCAACAGTGGTCAAAAGACATGGGCCTGGGCCTGGCATTAGTACACAGTTCTCTAATGTGAATAACTTTAAAAGTTGCATTGGGAAAGAAGTGGGGGCGCTGGTAAGCACCCGGACTGGTGTTTTAGGATCTTTTCCTATAGGGATCCCCAGGTCTTCTCAGTTGAGGGGACTAAATGTATATTAGGCTGAAAACCAGGCAAAGAATTTGACTGTCAGGTCTCATGACTCAAGCCTGTCAATCAAGCTATTTGGAAAGCAGCAGCAGGGGAATAGAAAGTTCAGCATCTGCCTGGGTTGCAGTGTGAGTTCAAGGCCAGCCTGAGCAACTCAGTGACGCCACTTCCAAACAAAAATTCAGAGGGATCTGGTTCTATAATTCAGCAGCAGAGCAATTTGTCTGGAACAGAGTAAAGATATTTTGACTGTTAATAGAGACACTACCCTTTAACTTTTTTTTTTTTTTTTTTTTTTTTTTTTTTGGTTTTTCGAGACAGGGTTTCTCTTTGTAGCTTTGCGCCTTTCCTGGAACTCACTTGGTAGCCCAGGCTGGCCTCAAACTCACAGAGATCCGCCTGCCTCTGCCTCCCGAGTGCTGGGATTAAAGGCGTGCGCCACCACCGCCCGGCTCCCTTTAACTTTCTAGTCAGCAATTATTCTCTCTCCAGGAATGATATATAGATTTAATTTAATGTTTTTTCTTACATGTATGTGTTCCACGTACATGCCTGGTGCCTGTGAATGTCAGAAGAGGGCTTTGGGTCTCTGGAACTGGAGTTATGGATGTTTGTGAGCCACCGTGTTGATTCTGGGAACTGAACCAGGATCCTCTGTAAGAGCATCAAGAGTTCTTCACCACCAAGCCATCTCTCCAGCCCCTACTCCACCAATTATATACTTTGATAGCTTCTACTCTGTCTTATCATTAAAAATACCACATTTGGGGGCTCGAAAGATGACTCAGCAGGCGAAGCACTTGCCGAGAATTTACCCTCAGAACCCACATAAAAGTTGGAGGGTAAAACTGACTCCTGAAAGTTTTCTCTTACTTGAGCACGTGCGCGCGCGCGCGCACACACACACACACAGACACACACACACAGACACACATGAAAGCTTTTAAATTAACATATTTGATGGACCATCTTTACAAATAACGAATCAGGACTCACAGGAACCACCCATAACAATAATTAATTTCATTTGGCTTCCGATGGCTCAGTGCTATTCTGGGATCCTGACATCTTTATTGCAGCTCCAGAAGCCCGTTCTTCAAAGCATCTGCTTTCCATCCAGCCTACAGACACAACCTACCTTCCTGTGAAATCCTGTGCCTCCTGAGCACTCATCACCTTGATAAAACAGTCTGTATTCTAAGCCCTGCGAACACCTCTGTCTTATCCAGGAGCCTCACTTTAAGCATGTCTGCATCAATATGTGTGTGTCCCTTCCTCCACAGTCTGCCATGCCAATCTGGCATAACTACGCAGTTTAACTGATACAGATATTGGTGGCTATCAGGGTTCAGTGGACACCCACACAGATGTCCTTCAAATTTTTTGAAGAGCTGTGGGATTGAGAGGTCTTACTCTATAATTAAAGTTAGATATAAACTTGGCCTCAATCTCATGCAATATTCCTGCTTCTGTCCTCCCAAATGCTGGAGAATAGGAAATCAGCCACTAGTCTTGGCTTCTCACTTCAGTTTTTTTTTTAAGGCATATTCAGAGTTATCTAACACCATAGTCTTTTTTAGGGTTGTGTTTTCCTACATGCCTCCAAATCCCAGACACTCTGCTCCAGCTAACAACAACACATCCCTTTCCATCGCCATGCCGTTACAGTCAACCACGGGGGACAATCTGCAGTCACAGGCTGTATACCCTTTCAAACCCTCACATACCCCCAGAGAATGGAGTGTTGTTGTTTAGCCAGTGAATTATATAACTCTAGCAGCCCCCTCTGAAAAATCTACTTCCAAAGCCCATGGCATTCAGGTTCCTCAATTTTAAGTTGAGCATTCTAGTAGCGGAACTGAAATGGATGTTCTTATATAGATTTATAAAGGTGCATTCTCAAGAAGTATGAGAGAAGCCGGAGTGGAGAGACTGAGGAAAACAAGGATATGGCCCAACTGAAAAGTACCTTCAGCCTGCACCCATCAGCAGCTTTGGAACAGAAACTGCACCAAGTTGGTTCCACCTGAAGCAAGGTACTAAGGCATTTGCTTCCCATGCCAGTTAGCCATAAGGTGCAAGCCAATAATGCAGAACTGAACCTCCTGGTCATTATAGTGTCCCTCTGACCAAGGAGCGGTGTCCAAGCACTCAGTGCTCACAGCAGCAGGTGGATGGATACACCAGTCAATCAAAGGGGACTTGGAAGGGGCAAGCATTTCCAGACCCATCCACTGGGCCATGAGTCAAAGAACAGGGAAATTCACAAAAACTGTTTACAGTCAAACTGCAGTCACAAATATTTTATATCAAAACTTGTTGTTCTCGCTGGTGTGAAACATGCTGGTACATTTAAAACCTCAAAAGCATATGTCAGAAATGGCAGAAGCCAAATGCAATTAGCGAGGCGTTCAGCTGAAGGAGTTAGAGCAAACAGAGAAACAAAAGGAAATATTAGTGATAAGAACAGAGGACAGTAACTAAACAGAAAACAAGTGTTACCCAAAATAAGAAAGAAAAAATGTTTTCAAACTGTATTAGAGCTAAGATACATCTCAGTTGGTGGAGTGCTTGCCTAATATGCAGGAAGCCTTGGATTTGAACCCCAGCATTGTATAAAGTGGACGTGATGGTACAACCCTCTAAACTCTGAGATAGCATCTGGTACCATGAACCAGGGCTGGCAACATGGGAGTAGAAGCAAGTCTTTGAAGAACAGAACACTTGACTTTGAAAAACCAAGATGCCTAGCCAGAAGTTGTACTTTGAGGTCTGGAGTTCCCAGGGAGAAACCTGGCTAGTAGTCATCAGTTTGGACGTCACAGCACATTAGGGGTTGTTAAGGTATGAATGAAATTGCTCAGGGAGACCTCAGGGACTCACAGGAAAGGATGAGAACTTGGCAAATGAGCAGAGAATTAGGAGAACCAGTACAATCCTAACTTTTACTGTAGCCAAAAGGAGCAACTTGAGGGAACGAATGAGAAGTCTCAGCCAGTAAGGGCAGCCACTGACCTCTGACTGACCCAGAACCCATAAGGCAACAGGAAAACCCAGCTCCTGCACATTGTCTCCTGACCTCCATGGTAATGGGGGAGGGGCAATTTTTTTAAATAAAATAAAAATTTAAAGGAACAATGATTGCCAAGCAAGGTAACTTACACTTGTGGTCCCATTGTGGAAGGCTGAGGCAAGAGAATAGTTGTGAATGTGAAACCAGCCTGGGCTACACAGTAAGTTTCAGGCCACTGAGGACCACAGAGTGAGATCCTGTTTCAAATGAAAACAACAACAACAATAAAAAAGGGCTGAAAAGATGGCTCCACAGTAAGGATCCAGATTCAGTTCCCAGCACATCAGCTCACAACCACCTGTAACTGCAGCTCCAGGGAATCTGACACCTTCTTCTTGCCACCCTGCACTTACGTGGCACACACTCAGACAGACAGACACACATACATAAAAACAATTAAGCCCCATAAACAAATAATGAATGAAACAGTGAACAGTGAAAACCAGAGTTCATTCCCCCTTCTAGTTTTAAACTTACTGTTCCGCTTTTTTTTTCTTGCATTTTCATGTCACATTTCTTCCTACCACACCAGTGAATTCGTTAGATCAGCCAGAAGTGCCAGGCATTCCTGCGTCATTTGTCTTCTTAATGGAAGATTGAGTTTGACTACGAGCGCATTGGAGAGACTGTGTAACAATTTAATAGACTGAAGCCCCATTAGAGGAGGAAAAAAATCCACTCAGAAGCCTGCAAGAGAGCTGTGTGTTTATTCTCATAAACAAGTATAACCTAACAGATGCACGCAGGCCATGTTGCAGTGCTTTGTGGAGGGGCTACTGGTGTCAGCTGGGGGAAGGGTCTGACGTTGACTAACCATGTCTGCAAAGCGGCCTGCCTCTGGAGCTTAGACACCTGCTTCCCGGCTGGGGCTTGCTGTTCTGATCCAGTGGGATGACCAAGGTGAGCTAATGTGTCCGAGAGGTGCTTAAGTACATGCTCCGTGGTCACAGGGTCCAAATCATGGCGATTTTGTGCTTAACTGTCTGTTTCTTAATCATGGAGGGGGAAATAAAACGATTTAAAAGGAAGCAGTGAACAGTCCCACAAACTGAATTTGAATGAAACTCTTTGTAAAATTATACATTTATTTCTGTGGTTGTCTGTATACAAAATACATGTCATGAGTATCACAAAACCTCTGAACTTGTGCATCTCTAAATATATTTCATAAAATAAAGAAGTAACGATTTTAATAGATCTGAATTTTTTTTTTTTTTTTTTTTTGATTTTTCGAGACAGGGTTTCTCTGTGTAGCTTTGCGCCTTTCCTGGAGCTCACTTGGTAGCCCAGGCTGGCCTCGAACTCACAGAGATCCGCCTGGCTCTGCCTCCCGAGTGCTGGGATTAAAGGTGTGCGCCACCAACGCCCGGCTTAGATCTGAATTTTTATCAAATAAACATGCATATGAAATTTAAAAAATAACATGATGGAGCTTAATGTCTATGCTATATACAAACAGAAGTATCCTCTAATGAGCTGAATGCCTACATAAGTTTGTGTACTTATTGTGTTCCTGGAAAATGCTACAAAAGTGATCCACACATGAAATATTAACAACATAATATCACATAGGAATGCTAAACATATATGTTAACTACATAAAACACCCATCTACTCAGAGGACAGGCAAGGTACACAAGCATTTTAGAACGTGCTCTGATACAGAAATGAAAGGTACATCTCATAATTCGATCAAAACACATACTTTTCCTGACATAAAGACATACTAAATATAATAAAGGCTACAGAAATGATGAGCTTAACTTTATCTTTACATAGAGCATTAGAAACTACCCATCACCACGTGCGAATTAGCAATTTCAGAGCAAGGGAGACACAAAAACAACAGCCTTCTGCAGTCTTCTGAAGCTGGTCACGGTCACTCCCGGTTTTTCACAAAACTGAACCGGTCAATTGAACAATGCATTTCAAGCTGATAAACCTGCACAGAATTCATTTGGTCCCATTTACAAAGCACAGCCAGGCAGCCATTGGCTCAGATGACCAGAGCCCACTAGTTCCCTCTGGTTTTTATAAGTGCTTTTTTGTTATTATTTTTAATTCTTTCCTAATTCCAGATCTTCCACCAGCATTATGACTCTTCAAAAAAATAATTTATTTCCTCCTCAACATACATGGACATTCTTTTATTCCCTACCTGTCTTTCAGACTTGATGGGGTAAAATATACAATGCAAAAGCCAGACTTATCTATGTACTAGGGTATTTTTCAAAAGCAAAAACCTTATGATGTTTATGAACGTAACATTCAGTAATAAGAAAGTAAAGTGGTCTCTGGTCAGAAAAACAGACTAACCTTCAGAAACTGGTTCCACCCCTGGGTGACACTTTATTACAGTCACACTATGTTGTACCTGGTTTCTGGACACAAAGAACAACCCTGGATTTTCTCCCTGCCTACAAAATAGTATACATGTTACTTTATGATGCTGCACAAACTGCAGTCTGCCATCAATTCAGGCAACAAAATACGTATCTCTCATTTTAAAATGTGACTAAAACTAATTTTAGCATCCCTTCCTTTTTCATTTTAGGCAGATCGCTTACAGCTCAGACTGGCCTGGGACTCACTATGTAGCTGAGAATGACCTAGAACTTCTGATCCCTCTGCCTCTACCTCTAGAGCACTGGAGTAACAGGCATGTGCCACCATGCCTAGTTTAAATGAGGCTGGTAACTCTCTTATTTGGGAAGAATAGTACATCTCTTGGTCTCAGTAAAGCGATATTAAAACACCATGATGACAGTGGCCTCTCCATGTTCGCTCTCACACTGCTAGCATGGTTTCTCTCCACATGAGAGCCTTGCTAAACGGACATCAGTGAGGAGGACCTTCCTAATGTCTGAAAGTGCATGGTGGCACCAGCAGAAGTACTGATACGCAGCATCTACGTTATGTTTTCTGTTTTGTTCTGATTGGCACCAGTTCAGATGAGGAGCTTTCTACTCAGTGATTCATTTACCTTTTCACTTTGCTTTGCTACTTTAACAACAACAATACGAGTGCAGAATTGATTCTTTAGAAGACATGATTAACATGCTGAATGTACCTTCTGGTAATGTGATGAATACACCTTCTGATTTTTCTGCCGTGGCAAGTTTAGCTTTAAAGGGTAGGTAGGTGGGTTGGTTGGTTGGTGGGTTTTTGAGACAGGGTTTCAAGTTGCAAAGGTTAGCCCCAAACACACTTTGTAGCCAAGGATAACTTGTAACTCTTGATTCTTCGTCCCGCTCAAGCTGTGAGATTACAGGTGTGAGCCTCTTGGGCCCAACTGCAGCCTCAGCTTGAAGCACATTGACCTTCTCTAAAGTAGTGAAATTCATCCTCTGTGTATAAGGCAGGGTGTTCTAAAGAAAACAATGTATTTACATGTATTTATTCAGCTGTCCGGGGGCGGGGAGCTTTGTGTACGGGCATGCCAGTATAGGGTGGCAAGCACCTTAGCTGCTGGGCCATTTCCCCAGGCTTCTAGAGAAACATGTGTAGTTAACAGGTTTTGAGCTCTACCCTAGGATAGACAGCATAAAACATATCAGTGTCACGTTACAGCTACACACCCCCAGAGATATGTGACTGATTCTAAGCCCTATGTATGATGTGGTATGTCTTTAGACACCACAGCAAGAATTCACCCTTTCAGAATAAAACTGGAGACATAACCATATCATGCTCTTCCCATGAGTCTGGCATTCTGACATTAAAACATAAAATACAAGAAAAACATCCTAAATAACATGTCTCCTCAAGACCCCAGGAGAACACAGAGAGGAGGGGGCTGCCCTGTAGTGATAGTAGCAGGAAGTTGATGGGCTTGCAATAGAGATTTCAACAGATGCCAAGCGTGTAACAGACCCCTCACCTGAAGGTGATGTCAAAGTCACTTCCAGTCAAGTGCAAAACTCCCAATGTTCCAATTCCACCACCAAACCAGTGATCATAAGTGTCTTTAAAATTGAAATATGGCTAAGGCAGCAATGATATAAAATTAAAACTAAGAAATTACAAAGAACTGACACCTCAAAGCAATACACTGGATATATATCCAAGTGCCTTCTCTATAAACAATGCATGACCCTTTACCAAGAGCTCATTCATATGCTCTATACATGCTTCCCAAATCTGTCAGTAAGTCTCACTTACTTGTGGACCTAACCTATCATAGGTACCCAATTTCCATAGAGGAGACTGCCACTTTTGAGAGGTGTACGGACCTGCAACTTTTGTTAAGGTCACCTTCAGAGTTATGCTTACAGTTTTAATCCCCAATGGATAACTGACTCCATGTTTTGTTAGACAACATATAGAGAAGATTTTGATTTGAGTCACATGTTTGGGTCCCAGGTATTAAAATACATGCACAGGAGGAGATGATGTTCTCATTTATTTCAACATTTTTGTGGCCATTATTATGCCTGTAACCTTCTTGAAATGTTCTTAAAAGCTCAGTTTATTTCTCATGCAAAATGTCAGTGTTGTGCCTCATTAAGGCAGCTGTCAAGAGGGACCCTGGAGCCTAAGAATCGTAGTGAAATGGAGAAAAGGCGGGAACAAAAAGTGATGCTCCATTAAGGAGAAATGCCCATCACTGCAAGAAAGAGAATCAGTTTGAGAGTTAGTTAAAATTTCTTATATTCAATTTTTATAAAATATTTGAATCATCAACCCCAGACCCCAGTATTTCACATCACAAGACCAGCTTCTCTGTTTCCCTAGCAGGCAAGATGGTTGCTGGCAGTCCATGTGTTTCATATTGTCAGATTTGGAAAAGTAAGCCTGTACAGAGAAAGCACAACCCAGGTTGTGTCCCAGTTAAAATCCACCCTCCCAGATTCCCAGGCCTTGTGTCATGATGTCTCTCAAATACTGTGACATCATAAGCTCTGTTCATATTTTCTATTCACGGAAAAATCAAAATAGCTTTGGAGGGAAAATGTATCTATTTTCTATATCACTTTAGTATATATAACTTGAAACTATTTTGATCCCAGATGGTTAGTTGTGAAATCTGGAGAGGAAAATAATCTTTTAGACTTACAATAGTAATGAATCTTACAAAAGCACTAGAAGTTAAAATTTTCCATATGAGTAAAAAACATATTCTTTAAAATGAGAAATACATAATATTTCTATATTTAGGGAAGAGGTGCATCATCTCCACTATGATCATCAAACTAATGCAATTATCTTTTTCCTCATCTATTCCTCACAAGGTGAAGGCACATTACTTTAGTCCATCCACAAACTGAAATCAGGAGCTACGGAAAATTTTTAAGTTTTTTTCACCAAATTCCATCAGATGGAATCTAAATTTATAGAAACGAATCTGCTTGAAAGGCTAAAAAAGGGCTAAAAATCTGCTTGAAAGTCTAATAAGTTAGGAGATTGGATGGATGGATGGATGGACGAATGATGGCTGGATGGATGATGGATGGATGGATGAGTGGGTGGATAGATGATGGATGGGTGGATGGGTGGGTGGGTGGATGGATGGATGGATGGATGGATGGGTGGATGGATGGACGGACGGGTGGATGGATGGATGGATGGATGGACGGACGGGTGGATGGATGGATGGATGGATGGGTGGGTGGGTGGATGGATGGATGGATGGATAGATGGATGGGTGGGTGGATGGATGGGTGGGTGGGTGGGTGGGTGGGTGGGTGGATGGATGGATGATGGGTGGGTGGGTGGATGGATGGATGGATGGATGGATGGATGGATGGATGGATGGATGGACATGATATCCCTATGCAACCATGGCATCCTGACAGAAGCACAGCAGGAAGTGAAGGAATTGGGTGTCCGGAATCTACTGGTTGCTTCCTATTCTATTCCCTTGTGTTTAGTAAAATGTTCTCTTTTTTTAATCCTGGAAAGAATTCAATCGCAACCAATATTGGGTTTCCAGCAGCATATAGGAGGCAGAAAGTTTGTTCCTGGTACAGACAGACTAGACCAGTGAAAATCACAGGATTTCCGTATCGTGCTCTCTGGTTCTTGCCTGAGAGTGTGCCTCAGCAGACACACCTGATGTGAATCACCAGTGCCCTGGAGAAGCATTTCCTCCCTCCAGAGTCACCTTGGGCTGTGTTTGGACTTTGACCAAGGTGGACCTTGGCTGGAGGAAGAAAGGAATGTCAACAGCTTCAGAGTGTTTGGATCTATTGCCATCTCCAAATTATCTCTGAAACTAAATTGCAATTGGTTCAATCAACAGTTTATTGCTTTAAGAACATAATACATATTTTCCTATTATCAATTCTTTAAAAGTCTATATGTTCCTAGATAAATGCTTTAGAACAAGCTGCCAATACTCTTGCTTCCAAGTCTATAATAATATATCCAATGGGAGCTAGCCCATGTCTTTCTCCTTTACAAATGCAGGTTGTCAACTATCTTAAGGTACATATCCTCTCTGTCTCTCTTATTTGATTCTTCTAAAGGTATTTTTAAACATCTGTCATAAACATAAGCCATTCTGTTTTGAGCTACAAATTACCTAACCTTCCATTTATCTTCTATTTTTAAAATCCAGCAGGTAGTGTCCCACCATAATAACACATTCTGCCTAACAGAGATGCTGTGTTCATTACTCAAGTATTACATCCCTGCATGCTCTTACATCCCATCTAGTTCCTGCTTTAAAAGCATCTATGCCACAGCAGAAGAGTCCTTGTTTTGTTCATTCTCTTCCTTTTCTTGAGGACTGGTGACTGTCACTTCTGGTCTTGGTGGTCTTTGGGCATCTAAGTCAGCCTGGAAGAAAAATAGACCAAAACAAAATGATTATCTCTTTGTTTTATGAGGATAATAAAGTTCACTTAAATGTCCCATTCAACCACGTAAGTATTCCACTACAAACCATCCTTAGGGTCCCCTTGTTTTTAGTCAGTCATTTCCCCCAGCTTGCTATTTCAGCCCTTTATTTGGACTGACACCTCATGTGACCAATATGTGCTTTACAATCAGGGTGTAGCAGAACATGTCCGTAATCCCAGCACTTTAGAGGCAGAGGCAGAAGATCAGGAGATCAAGGCCACCCTCAACTGCATAGTAGGTTTGAGGCTGCCTGTCTAGACAAGATGAAAGCAGAGTGTCATCTCTTATGCTGCAGGGTTATTTTCTCTCTTTCTCTGCGTCTCTTTCAGTTTTTCTCTTCAACGGTGGATTTACACTTTTCGGTTAAGTATTTCCAAAGTGAGGGAAGAAACAGCATCTCAGCTTCACCTCCATGTCTCACTAACCCACTGAGCTCCCTATGATCCTCTTCCACCCAAATCTGCAGATTCATAGCACAATGCCGAGTGCCAGACCAGTGTCTAGTAGGTAAGAGCAGGATATAAACAAAGTATAGAGGCAGCTTTTCCCCAGGAATAGCCATTGTCCCTTGTACATCTCCTGTCATCAATGACATTTATCTCATTTATAATTCATCTACCCATTAGGCTGCTGCTAAGGTGTAAGAGGAGAACTGGCCAGTTTTCAAGCTATAGCCCATGAAATTCTGGATGCTTCACAGCCTCACAAGGGCCCTCAGTCTCAGGGACAAGAACAGCTCCAGATCACTAAACCCCACAGGCATGATTTATGCTAAAAAAGAGAAAAGAAATACATATGTGTATGTGCATACATATGCATGCATGTATGTGTGTATGTATGAATGTACATATGTATATATACATGTGAACATGCAAGTATATGTGTGTGCATGTACATATATATGCAGAAATGCATGTGTTGATATATATACACATGTAAGTATACATGCATGTTTATATGTATGAGTGCATGTGTATATATAGATATGTGTATATATATGTGTGCATGTATGTATATGTGCATGTATACAGATATGTGTGTATATGTAAAATGCTTATATGTATCTATAAAAGCATGTATGTCAGTGAATATGTATATATGAATATATGCCTGTATATGCTTATATGTGTATATATACATGTATACATATTTAGGTATGTACCTATATATGTTTATGTATGTATGTTTCCAGGTCTGCATTTTATTTCACATTGCTTCCTGTGAAGTATCTCAAATGCTATCATAATACAGTATCAATTTATAATCTCAGTAGATAGCAATTGCTATTGTGAATTTGCCCTCTACTTCCTCCTGCTCCCTACAGTGCCAGTTGCTACTGTGTATTTGTTGTCTGTTTCTTGCTATTTTTATTTGTCACATTGCACAAGAACTGGTACATATGACAAACTGAACTTTTGTGAGTAAGGAATCCTTTTATAAAAGTCCATTGTTAACCTCTAATCTATAGTACATGCAAGTTTAGATCTTCATACACTTGGTACACTTGGAGTAGCTGTGTATTAATGCATGAGGGCAAATGAAGATAACGTATATCATCATTGAAAGAGGGGACAATCATGTAAGACCCCATCTCCTGTGAGTAACTGCTCCATCTTGGACATTTGATTGGTCCTTAATGTCTCCAGTGAGCCACTTACCTGAGCACCCAAGAATTGGGCTCACCAGTGACATTATATACCACAGACACTCATGCTTCAGGCCCTTGCCAAGTTATATAACTCTAAACTTAAGTGGTGCCCAATTCCTATCAAAAGCCTATTTTTTACTTTAGTCTTTAAATTGATTTATTTTAATTGAAAAATATGTTTATGACATAATATATAATGTCCTAAAGTACATGTGCATTGTGGAATGGCTAACTTGAACTCATTAACATCTCAGGATGTTAAAACCTCACAGTTTCCTTCTCTATCTGTAAGAATAGGAACACTCCTCTAGTATGAGAACATGTTGTTAGGATAGTCACTATGCCGGACAACACAGCTCCAGAACTTATTCTTCAGAATGGACAGGTTCTGTTCTTTGGCCAACACCTCCCCAGACCCAACCCTCAGTCCCCGGTAACCTTCATTCTACTCTCTGCTTCTATAAATTCAGCTTTTTATACACCGGAGCTCACACAATATTTGTGTCAGGTTTGTTTCACATAACATAATGCCCTCTGACCTTATTCATGTTGTTGCAAATTACAGGAAGATTTTTACAAACCATGCATTTTGTGACGTCTGACTGGGTCACACACTGGATTAAGCTAGACCACTGGAAGACTGTACACCAGGAGCTTCCTGCTGAGCCCCAGGTAGAACTGCACTTGGATTTCATGTTGTAAGCTTTCATCAAAAGCTACGTCAGCAGAGCGCTTTGAGAAACCCACTATTGTTGCTACATACACAGCCAGGAGGACTATGCTGAGCTCCGTATGAGGAACTGTGTTCTGTATGTCTTACACAGCCACACTGTGAAAATCTTACCTTGCGTGTAAAGAGAAAATGTGAGATATGCCAAGTGCTTTCCTTTACATGTTACAGATGCTTTATAGAAGTGCATAGTAGAATACAGGTAGTTTGGGACTGACTGGTAAAGCTTAGCCATGAGAACACTTTGCACCACTCTGCTATTAAACTTGCTTGTGCTTTGCTGCAGTGAAACAAACCAGTACCCGGTATGCTGAATGCTTGACTAATCTATTTAACATGGGCGAAACAACTAGACTTTAATTTATCTAAAGAACAAAGAAGTCCTGTTAATGGCCATGATGTTCTTTAAATGGGTTCAATGTCTCACTGAGCTTGATACCATTTTCTAGTTTATTATCCCCTGGTCTTAGCCTGGTGAGTGGATGAGTGGTGGATGGGTGGTTAAGTGAATAGCTAGATTGATGGATGGGTAGGTAGATGAGTGGATAGGTAAGTGGGTAGATGGATGAGTACATGAAACAAATGTATGTGGCAGTACTTGCTATTTGATTGAAATAAGTAAAAAATTGAAATTAAATGGAGCTCAGTGTTTCTTACTCTACCAGATAGTAGAATTTTACTGCAGAAGCTAAGTGTTTAGCTAATTTCCTAAGCATGTTCATGTGTGTGCAAGCATGTGCCCACACATATTTATGCACAAGAAAGCCAAAATAATACAAGTACCTCATCTTGTCCACTGTTGTCTCCTTCAGTCTTTCCTTCCTCATCCACTGCTGGTTGAAGCTCCTCAGTGACCTGGTCCAGTTCCTCACCATTCTCTTCATCAGTGACACCGTTTACCCGAGAGGAACTTGCCTTCTCCTCTCCATGGTCTGGGATTTCCTTCTCTTGCTTAGGAGCATCAGCAGCCTCACTACCCTCTCCATCTTCAGCGTCACCATTCATTGTTGAGAAGTCTTCTTTCTGCTTGACATCTTTGTTTGTTTTTTCGCCATCTTCTTCCTCATCAACTATTTCTGCTGGCCTCTTATAGAGCAAAAGAAACAATGGGTAAAAAAAAAGTGTGACAGGGCTCCTCCACTGCACACTACAGAACTATGCTCAAACATGTATACTACTAATGATGCCCAATTCCTATCAAAAATCTATTCTCCTACTTCAAGTTGGTTATATGATATTAAATGTGCAGTTAAAAATGAAGAAAAATGCAGCGTTCTTCAGGGACTGAAAAAAATATAGCATTTGTCATCATATAGATTCAATAGCAAGGCTCAGGTCAAACACCAACACTCAGTATGAACTACCTTGAGTGCTCTGCCCAAGAGGAAACCCACAGGAGGCAAATGCCAGGCAGGAAGTGGAGTTGGGAAGTATGCGGACTCAGTAACTGAGGAGGAGCAGAACTCCAGTCTCCATGGAGACCTAGCAGCTGCCATTTCCTCATCACACACTCTGATCACCTCTCTCCAAAGACAACAAACGGAGTAAGCCACTGAGGCACACACCTTTGAAGCCAGGAGAAGGCAACGCTGTCATCAAAACACAACAGAGACTCAAATATGGTGGCTCAGATCTATAATCCCAGCACTCAGGAAGTAGAGGCATGAGGATCGCTAAAAGTTCCAGTCTAGCCTGACCTACATGACAAGTTCCAGGCCATCCAGGGCTACAAAGCAAAATCTGACTCAGAAAACATAAACAAAACAAACAGAGAAAGATATATTACATGTGAAAATGATTGTTTCTATGTGTTAACAATAATCTGAAGAGGAAATTACTAAAACAATTCCATATATAGAAGCATTAAAAAGAATAAAATATTTACAAATAAAATAAATCAAAGAGATGGAAAACTTGTACATGATGAAAAACATGATGAAAGTTAGAAACAGGGCTCAAAGACACTAAAGATCATAAGTGTGTTCCACACTCACAGTCTAGAACACTTAGGCTCAAGACAGCAATGTTGTTGGTTGCTTTTTTTTTTTTTTTACTTTTTTGGCTCTTTGCTCTTTTGGGGGGTCCACCACCCAGCTACCAAATAAATATACACAGAGGCTTACTCCTACTTATGAATGCCCAGTCTTAGCTTGGCTTATTTCTAGACAGCTTTTCTTAATTTAAATTATCCCATCTATCTTTTGCCTCTGGGCTTTTACCTTTCCCTATTTCTGCATATCTTTTCTTTCCTTCTCATTCCAAGTCTGGCTGTGCAACTGGGTGGCTGGCCTTGGCATCCCCCCTCTCTTCCTTTTCTCATTCTTTGATCCTCTCCTCCCAGATTTCTCCTCCTATTTATTCTCTCTGCCTGCCAGCCCCACCTATCCTTTCTCCTGCCTTGCTATTGGCCATTCAGCTCTTTATTAGACCAATCAGGTGGTTTAGACAGGCAAAGTAACATAGCTGCACAGAGTTAAACAAATGCAACATAAAAGAATATAACACATCTTTGCATCATTAAAAATAAATGTACCACAGCATAAGCAAATGTAACACATCTTAAAATAATATTCTACAATACAGCAATGCCTTCCAACACAATCTACAGGGTCAGAGAGATCTCACTAATGCAAAAGCCAGCACAGAAGTCCCACATGGTACATTTCTCATCACCATCATATGAGTGAGAAAAATACTGACCAATTCAGTGCCCACAACACCATGTAGCAAGAGACCAAGATGGGTGAGGGTTGAGCCCAGAAAGTCTGGCCAGAAGTCCTGATATCCCACCTTAAACAAATATCACAAAATGAGGCTGTGCTATGAGTTGGTCTGTATGTCAAATTGCTCTGATTGGTCAATAAATAAAACACTGATTGGCCAGTGGCTAGGCAGGAAGTATAGGCGGGAATAACAGAGAGGAAAAAGGAGAGAACAGGAAGGCGGAGGGAGTCACTGCCAGCTGCCACCATGATCAGCAGCATATGAAGATTTCGGTAAGCCACGAGCCACGTGGCAAGGTAGAGATTTATGGATTAATTTAAGCTATAAGAACAGTTAGCAAGAAGCCTGCCACGGTCATACAGCTTGTAAGCAATATAAGTCTCTGTGTTTACTTGGTTGGGTCTGAGCGGCTGGGGGACTGGCGGTAGACAGAGATTTGTCCTGACTGTGGGCAAGGCAGGAAAACTCTAGCTACAAGGCTGTATCCCTCACTTTAATTCCACCAGGAAGACACTCATGTGTGCTTTTAGTGGCCAAGGAAACTGACATCTGCACCATGCCTCACTGATTACACTGTTAAAAGAATTAGCAGCCTGAAAACCAAACATTTCTGTGCCTTTTCTAGAGTCCCCTGGCATGATCCAGGGGTGGACATTGTAAGGACTGTTGGGCAGAGTTTTGTAAGAAGTATTGGACAGAAACACTACAGTGCTCACAACTGAAAAGAGCTGGATCTTGCAGATTTTCTCAGGCAATGCAGTAATTGCACATCAGTGGCTTAGAAGCTATTTGAGTGCACTGCTTGTGAGATTGCTTTGGCTGGAACATCTTACTATCTTACAAGCCTCACTGCATCAACAGCCCCACCCCCTAAGGTCAAAGATAGCTCTCTATCACTTCTTCCCTATGGGCAACTTCCTGGCCTTGGGGCCTCAGAACAATTCCCCCCCCCCTTACATGGGGAGGGGAGTATCTAGATAATATATTCATAAAAATAAAGAAAAAGCTTATAACTTAATTGTTTAGGGATGTAAATACAGTCCTCTCTTTTCTGAATGATTGTTAAAGTCTATTAAGATGATTACAAGTAAGTGGAAAAATCTATTTTCCTGACATCTGGATTTATAACTAATTGTAAATGAGAACATGTTTCCTTGTTTTTGGATTTTATATTCTCATTTTTCCTCCCCTTAGTCTTAACCTCTTTCTCTGACCAATTCTCAAACTTTTAATTTTTCCTCTTTACAGAGGGCTGGTGTGTTCCCTAATCTCTTAGCATCTAGTTCCAAATTTCACTCTGGTTCCCTGCCATTATCACCATCACTAGCCATCAGCATTATGCTCTCATCTCATCATTTCAATTAGACTTCCCCAGCATGGCTACTTAGTAGTCATCAAATAAAGCCACAGCTGCCAAGCACAACTTAAAAAGACACAGGATTTTGATACTGAAATAGCAATTTGATCAATTTAAATAAGATGGTAACATGAGTTAAAAGGCTTATAATCCTTTAAAATACCCCGAGTCTGAAATAAAACTTACTATTACCATGGCTCTGCCATTCAGGGAAACACACACACACACACACACACACACACACACACACACACACACACACACACATCAAACCTCTGCTGTGACAGATCTGTAATGAATAAGTGAAAAGCAATGTGCTTTTTTTGGTGTAAACGCCTTTGAAGCAGACATTAAATTATTAAAGATGTTTCTAGTGTATACATCAATCAAACCATCCCAGAAAGAACACTCAGCTTTACACACACACACACACACACACACACACACACACACACACACACACACACACACACGACAGAGAGAGGGGGGGGGAGAAAATCTAAATGATGGTAAGGTCCTATAAAGAAAGATGCCCTCCCCCTACATGAGGGTGGTTAACCAGGAGTACAGGGCTTGCACTAATGTATGAATGAAACCATTTCCTAAGGGTTCACGGGGTTATATATGTTTTCTTTCACATATAGAGACAAAGTGACGTTCAGATTAAGACATTTGGGCCAGTGAGGTTGCTCAGTTGATAAAGGTGCCTGAGGACTTAAGTTCTATCCCCAGAATCCATATGGTAGAAGGAGAAAATTGACTCCCAAAAGTAGTTATCTGATCTCTACACATGTATGGTGGCACACACTTGTGCATGCACACACATAAAAATAAAGTTTTAAATGTAATAAAAAAAAGAGATTAAGCCACTTAGAGGTTTTTCTTCCTGTGAGTTTATACAGCTAAAATGCAAGCTGGCGTGTGATTAAGGCCCACTGGGAACGGTTAGGCACAATTTTCAAAACTCATCAGCCTTCCTCCCAGAAACACTGGTTATTCCTTGCTTTCATGATCTCGGGGCATACATTTTTGGCAACAAAGTTACTATCAGAAAACATATTTGTTTCCACACTGCTATCCACTTCCTAAAGTCGTGGAGATGAGCTGGCAGGAGGACTTCTCGGAATAACAGGGCCTCAGGTGACCCAGGCCAGGGAGGCACAGCCCCAGGCAGCGCTCTTCTATTTCACTTCCCAACATGCAAGCATGATTATCCCTGAGGTAGAGAAGGAGGCAGAAGGGAAGTGTCCTGGCTCTCCACAACGCCTTTCAACATCCTAAAAGATAAAGAGATGCAAGTTCCCTCTGAAGGACAGAGCTAGAGCTCATGTCTCTGCTTCTGCCCTGCTTCTCCTCACTGATCAGGCTTTGTATAGAAGCAACCATTAAAACCTGACTTCATGCCGGGCGGTGGTGGTACACGCCTTTAATCCCAGCACTTGGGAGGCAGGGCCAGGCGGATCTCTGTGAGTTCGAGGCCAGCCTGGGCTACCAAGTGAGTTCCAGGAAAGGCGCAAAGCTACACAGAGAAACCCTGTCTCGGAAAAAAAAAAAAAAAAAAAAAAACCTGACTCCACCTCCTCACACTAGTATCACTGTGATCTTTTGAGGAGCATGAAGTCAGAGATACACCCCATTTTCTCACAGTTTCAGACTAAGCTGTTTTGCTGGCCTCCCTCAGCAATTCCTAAACTGATGTCAGCCCCCAAACCTCAGGAGATGACTATACTGGGGATGGTTTCTAAAGAGGTGACTGAGCTCTGTGTGAGTGGTGTCCTTAAAGAAAGAGGGTAATTGCAGAGACTGAGGTAAGTCCACATGAGGACCCCAGGGTGACAGCCATATGGCAAGCCCAGGAGAGAGGCCTCAGGACAACCAAATCACCAACATCTTGTTCTCAGACTTGCAGCCTCCCAAACCAGGGGAGAGTAGATTCCTGCTGCTCAAGCCACTCAGCTTGTAGTTCTTTGTCATAGCAGACTTTGTACACTCATCCACTACCCAAGTACTCCTTTCCATGCGTACACACACACATACACACAGAGAGAGAGAGAGAGAGAGAGAGAGAGAGAGAGAGAGCTCCTTGAACATATAATATAATGTGGCAGGGAAGAGAAAAAGAATGCAGCCTCTCCCAGACTGAAATTTGGTGTGAGGAGAATTCTTTCTGAGGAAGAAACAGACAGAAATACCCTTAGCCCACGGCCCGTGCAGCCAGTATCCAAGCTGCTCCTGTGTCTGTGCGTGGAGAGCACATCTTTCCCATAGTTAGCACCACCTATGCCATGAAGTCTCCTGGCTCCTTCAGGTGGAATCACTCGCTGCTAGGCACCCTTACTGTGTACCAATTCCTTTGGGGCTCTCTAAATCCCCTAACTGTAGGTGACACAAAATTAGTACACACAAACTACTAACCAAAAACAGAGCCTCCCTCTCCCCATTAAAAAATAAATAAATAAATAAAAATAAATAAATAAATAAATAAATAAATAAATAAATAAATAAATAAATAAATGCTGGCATAGAATGATGGGGGAAATGTCAGTCTTCTCTGTGGAAACCCCGGGAAATCCCTCAGGAGAGGTCTTCTCTTGTTCTTCTCTAAGCCCACTGCCACAGACTAGTGATATTCGCAGTCTTTAATAAGGCTAAGGGTAACAAGTGCCTTGGGAAAGCACTGATGGAGAGGAGGGAGATGCAATTTATCGAGCCCTCTCCTGGTACCAGGTGTCATGGCCTATGCATCTCTTATGCATAATGACATTCACATTAACCTTCAACAATGATTTGAAAATAATACTGTTATTATCCTAATTTGCAGATACTGAAGAAGATAGACTTCAGTAAGTTTTCCCACCATTTCCTGGGATGAAGCATTTAGAGAGAAAAATAAAATTCTGCTCTCAAGCAGTTACTACCACAACTTGAGCATCAGGTTCTGAGTCAAAAGCCTCAGCCTCAGCACCCGGTGACACCTCCTGTGCCGACGTCATCCCTGATGGATCCCATTGGATGCCCCCATCACAGGGCTCTAGACCAGATGGGCAGCGTGGTCACAAATATATCATGGTAAAAAGGCATTCAGCTGTAATGAGGCCTCTTTAAAAGAATGCTACATTTTTATCTTAAAATCTGTCAGTCCACTGGTTGAAATCTGGAAGAAAATGCAAGTGATGACTGTTGGTGCTAATTTTGGGTCAAGAAGCTTTATTCTAGTCACACCACTCATCTACGGTTGTTTTTAAAATCATATATAAGAAAGGAAACACAGATTTGCAAAAGCAGTGACTTGGAAAGCATTACCCATGATCATGTCCTCTCCCTATACTTGCATCAAATTTTAGTCAATTTGTGACTCAAATTCTCAGAGAACAGGTTCTCATACAGAAATCGTTTCTCCCAGGGGTATACACACCCTGAAATCTCAGGACTAGCTCTTGCTTATAAGTAATTGCACAATACTACACTCTACATAAAACACAGTTCTGTTTTACTGGAGTTTAAAATGTATTCATTGTACTCTATTTGAAATACGCATTAAGCTGATGTACATAACAATATAACCACTTGTGCAGAAGTCATTTAAACTTCTGTAGTTCCAGCCTTCCAGACTCCTTGCCATTCACTCAGAGCACATGAGGTTAGTAGGTTAGAGATATGTACATATTATACACATGTGTACAATCACACACACCACAGACCCTTAAACATAGAGCTCTACATATGAAAATCAACTTTTGCCTTTTAAAAAGCAAACAATGTATTAGTAACATGTATTTTACAATATATAATATATTTTAGTAATTGCTCTTAATATTTGTTATTAGAAAAGCTAAATGAGACTTCCTCTTTCATATGACACCATCAACAGCATTTGGAGTATATTTTGTCCAGGTCTGCCCACATCACATCTTGCTCTTTAGTCTCGGTCTGGGAGTTGTTAACACTGGCTACATCCTTGGAGAACTCAAGTCTTTTAGAGAGTATGTGTGCTGCTACCAAGATGGACTCAGGGTTCCTGAGTACCAGGAGTAAAGGACATAGGATGTTGAAATCCTATGGAAACAAGGCACCAGACACCGAAAGAATCAGTTACTTGGAAGATGGCTTTACAACAAGATGGGGCTGTCCAAATGACTCAGGAATGAAATGCCCCATCACACTTTTGACAGCAACTAAAGCATCAAAAATTAGAAACAGCAGACAGTGAAGCCAGGCCCATGGCTGCTGCCCAGCCCACTTAGGAAAAAAGTGTCCTCATTTATTTTATTAACATCACCATTCCTGAGGGATGTATCTTCATGTTCTAAGACTCCAGCTATCTAAAATACATAGAATTTCCTAGTCAAGATACACTATCTAAGCACCTTTCTTGCACAGCATTCTTCCCATCCTGAAAACACAACACACCTAGAAACTGGAGAGCTGAGTCCATAAAGGTGGGGAGACCTCCTAGGGGTCCATGGGTACTGCCCATTGCATCTGTCACACAGGGATGTGTGCAGATTTGCTGCTGACTCTGGAATGGAAGGTATTTCTGTACTTTATGGCAGAGGCATTGGCACTGAAGATACAGAAATTATCGTGCTTGTTTTTATTTCTGTTCCCATGGAAACTAAAATCATCTCCTACCAAGTTGAATGAGGTATTTTGAAATAATCAGTTTCAATTTTTTCATGATAGCAAAGTACTGCTTTTTTGTTCTTGGCTTTCCAAGGCTCACTTTCATGGGGGCAGGGGAGGGGTGATGATATTGTCTGAGGGCACAAAGACCATAGAAATAGTGATTATTTGCAGAGGCATGATCCCAGGTACAGATGGGAAGGGAGGCTGAGGCTGCCACTGACCAGTGATGTTTCATCTAGGCCCTGTAGAACTCTGAAAGCTCCTGTAACACCCATGTGAAAATGTGGTCTCCTGGAAGTAGCTGGATGGCATGGGATTAAGTCATCATTGGGGGGCACAAAGTTTTCTCATCTTAAAAAGAAATGTTGATTTTATTTTCACTGAAATCTCTGCAGGCTCCATGTTAACGTCTAGCAGCATTTCTCTCAATTAAACATAAATCTACAAACACAACACCACTAAAAGGCCAATTTCTGGTGAGCACATTGGAAAGCTAGGAATGCTGGTCGCCTCACCCTGACCCTCCCTGCTGTCTGTGATGCTCACAGCACTAGAGGAATGCGACCCACCAAGTCCCTGTGGCTGGAATACCAAGTGCCAACGAACTGCTGCTTTGCACTCCTTTATGAAGGCCCAGTGGCCCTGTGCTCAGGCAGGGCCAGTTATCTTTGCACTGCCCTTCAGGAAGGGTTCTAAGACAGCCATAAACCAGAGGCCAGGGCCTCTGCACTCCTCCTGTGCCAGCAGCACCATCAGCAAGAGGTATCTCTGCGGAAGAACCACTTTCTCTAACGAGGATTTTGTTTCTTCTGTGACAAAATAAAAGACTCGAGTCCAGGGTTCCTTTGGTTCTAAATGTTTTACACTTTCCCTTAATAAGCGTATTTCATTGAAGCAGAGTTGGAGTTATGTTATTGTCCATGAAAAACGGACACTTGGAAGACCTTTCTCTTGCTGGGTTTCCGAGAGAAGCGGCAGGTGATTGCCGGTCATCTCTGAGAAGCAGGTAAAGTCAGAGATAGACTGACAAGCCAGGAAAATCTGCAGGTTCAAATTTCAAAACTCCTCTTTTCTGGTTGTACCTTCTGGGATGGCGACAGAGTCTTTGAAGTGGTGTTGGGTTCTGCAGATGTGGTAGTAGCAGTAGTGGTAGTAGCCACAGCTGAAACTCACTACCCAAGGGGCTGGACAAGCAACATAAATGCTTAACTTGGGACAGGTGTGAGAGAATAGGGAGAATCAGTTGAAGAATCTGTGCCATGCCAAACAGACACAGGTGCAGTATGGTCTGGTTTGGCCACTAACATCCTCTCCTAGGGAGTCTCCTAGGCAATCAGTTCTCCATCTCTAGTACAGATTAAATGAAGACAGTTTAGGATCGAAGTGACTTCTGGTTGAACACTGTAAACTGAACAGATGGGTTTGTTTTGCCCCCTGACATCCTTCAAATGTCCCTCCAAAGCATCAGGAAAGGAATGTTTAAAGGAATCCATAAAGACACTGAAGACTGAAAAGGAAGTAATAGCAACAAAAATTGGGGCATAATAAAATCAATAGTTGGCCGGGCAGTGGTGGTGCATGCCTTTAATCCCAGCACTTGGGAGGCAGAGGCAGGCGGATCTCTGTGAGTTCGAGGCCAGCCTGGGCTACCAAGTTGAGTTCCAGGAAAGGCGCAAAGCTATACAGAGAAACTCTGTCTCGAAAAACCAAAAATAAATAAATAAATAAATAAATAAATAAATAAATAAATAAATAAATAAATAGTTGTCTGGCCAGTAGGAGTAGATGTCAGGAAAACACAAACTCAAAACTTCAGAAAGGGAAGCCAAAGAATGAGTGTGTGCAACCCTTGTACTGAAGCCAAAGAGAATAAGTCTCTTGGTAAGAGTACCAAGTCCCCTTTCACAGGCAGGTCCTGACTGTTGAGCACTAGGCTCACACAAAGAAAACAGCCAAAGAATCTTCTCATAACAGAAGAGCAATGCTAAAACTACCAAAAACTAGAGGGGCTCCTCCCATGAGTCCTGCAAACCAATTGCCCTGCCCTGGATCTTTCCGGATAAACTCTGCCTATGGACTGTCCTTAATGATTCACAAAGGTCTCCCTAGCACAGAGGCAGAAAACAAAACAGAAAGACAAAGAGAAACTCATAAGAAACAGCAGAGTTTTCAATAGCACAGCATCAGTATTTGGAGAAGAGAAGATGTCACATCCATGAAACAAGAACAGCATGTCATAAAAAAGAACACTCTCGGGCTGAGGAGATGATTTAGTTGGTAGAGTAACTACTACACAAGCATGAGGAGCTGAGTTCATATTCCTAGCACCCATTCAATAGCCAGGCTCCCATGCATCATTAACCCTAGAACTGTGGGCAGGGGGAGTCAGAGACAGGAGAATTCCTGAGGTTCACTGATTCAAACTAATGTGCTCCAGGTTCAGTGAGACACCTTTGCTCAAAAAATAGGGTTAAGGATGATAAAGACACTCGAAGTCAAACCTCCGGTTTCTATACACACACACACATGTATTCATGTGCACATACATACAATCAGGTACACACTACATATACATACACACATAGACCAAATCGCGGAATGAACATTCAGAAAATATGAAAGTATCTAGCACTTGAAGATATGATAATCCAGGTGATAATATCAATAGATATGGCTGAAAGTATGTGACATTGGAAGAGTCCCTGCCAAGCAAGCACAAGGCACTGAGCTCAATCCCTGACAGAGTGTGTTTGTGAGTGTGACTATACCCTGCATATTTGATGTTACATATGTAAGATACATATATGATATAAATTGACTTTTTAAAAAAAAATCTAAGAAACAATTCATAGAGATGCAAAGCAAATGAGATCATTAGCATAGCAGGCCCTATGTACAAATACTGAAGTTCCAGAAAGATTATCAAAGAACTAGTTCAGCATTTCTTCCAGAACTAGAATAAGAAAGGCACAAGGAGTAGTCAGCAAGCAAAAAGACCTACGCCAAGGAGCCTACTTAGAAACTGTCTAAATGCTAGGGAAAAAGAAGTGAGCTCAGAGATGGGGAAGTGTTAATCACAGAAGCTCAGGAAAGGCAAAGCTACCAAACTTCTCAACTGCTCTCCTTAATGGGGAGCAAAATTGAGCAGGCTTTTCAAAGTCCTGAGAGAAGTCAGGTGACCCTAGAATTTTATACCTAGCCATAGTGACAGTCAGGTTTGAGTGGAGAAATCAAAGCCACTTTCATATATGAAAAGCCTCTCACTGGGGCTGTAGCTCAGTGGTAGACCACTTGCTCTACCTCTGTATGCATGAGGCCGTAGGTTCAAGCCGCAGTACTACTGAAAAGTCTCTCCCATACAGTGTGCCTCCTATGGAGCATTTCTCTGGCAACTACTAAAGGAAAATTGATTAAACCTTCATTTTGTGTGGGAAACTTTCCTTTAATGAAGGTTTAGCCAAGAAAGAAGATATGTAATCCAAATACCAGGATCCATCCTCTTAGAAACAGAGGGAATTCCCTAATAATGATAAGGAAAATAACCAGGTCAGTCTAAGAAGCAGAAAATAAACTAGACAGCCTCAGCGACTGGAGGGCTTGGGGAAAGGGACAAGAGAGACTGCATAGTCACAAAATGTGCATAATGGGTCAAATGGAGACCCACAGCTTCAGAGCAGGGTTTTTCTGTGTAGCCTTGGCTGCCCTGGAACTCACTCTATAGACTAGGTTGGCCTCGAACTCGGAGATCCACCAGCCTCTGCCTCCTGGATGCTGGGATTAAAGGCCAGTACCACCACTGCCCAACCTGTCTTATTCTTATTAGACCTAAATTCTCCACTAATAAGTCATTTGGTCTGGCCTTCCCAGATACAAAAAATCTCCCCGTGCGTTTCAAAGCTGAGCTGGGCCCACCATTGCAATGGCTGGACTCTAAAACTTGCCCCGCACAGAACTGTGATTTGAGTGCTTGCTCCCCAGCTGGGGGTACCTTTTGAAAGGCCATGGAACCTTTAGAAGGTAGAGCCCTGCTGCTGGAAGCTTCTGAAGGTTCTAGCATGGGCCCGGGTTCTGGCCTTGCTCTCTAATTCCTGGTCCACCACACACAACCAGAATTCAGTTCTGCCTTCCACACAATGATGGACCAAAACCACGACACAAAGAAAACCTTTTTTCTCCTAAGTTATCTCCAGCAGATGCTATGGTCATAGCAACAGAGAGCAGGTAGTCTCTGACTAACAAGACAAACCTGGATCTAGGGACAGATCTCAGATGCTTAGCTGAATTTGCCATAACATAGATACACAAACCCATAGCATGCCTTCACATGAGAACATGTGCTAGAGGTACCAGAAGGACATGAAGAACAGGAGGCTCTGCCTCCTTTACCACAAACATGCTAATCTGCCAGAGTTTCATGGGCTAGGGTCAAAAACAAGTTGCTGCTCACAGCAACAGAGACAGCCAGAGTGTTGTCCACATAGGAAAGGGCTGCATGATAACCTCTCTGTGGTTTGCCTGTTAGAAAAAGAGCTCCAGGCCTGGGGAACCCAAATCATTTTTCATTACTTTTATTATGAAAATATATATTATATATACATTATATTATATATACATATATATGTATATATATATATATATTTCACCTTCTTAGTCAATCTTAAGTGTGTGAGTCAATGGCATTAAATTTTTATGGTGGGCAGTAAACCATCCTGAGCTTTGAACCACAGGAGGCATTACCTTTTTATTATTATTGTTATTATTATTGTTGTTGTTATTATTATTACTATTATTATTATTAGAAGAAGACAAAGGAGGAGGAGGAGAAGGAAAAGAAGACAATGAACAGACCTAGCCTCTTATCACTGTTGGCATTCTGGGCCACATAATCTTTGTTGGGTGGGTTCTTATGTACATCACAGGTAATTAATGGGACTTTTGACCACTACTCACTAGAATCCAATAAAACTCACTAAGTTTTGACAAGAAAATGTCCCCACAAATAGCCAAATATCCCTCTAGAGACAAAACTGCCTCTATTGAGGGTGACCATCCTAGAGGAATCACTACCTTTGCTCTCCAAGGCCATTCACTACACAAACATCTTTGAGAAGACATTCATGGCCAGTGAGCTGACTCAGTGGGTAAAGGTGCTTGCTGCCAAGCCTAAAGACCTTAATCACTGGGGTGAAAACAGTACACACACACACACACACACACACACATGTATACACATATGTAGGTATGTGTATGTACATATAAATATTTGTTTACATATGTATATGTGTGTGTGCATGGAAAGTGAGGATAGTAAGGAAGGCCTGTCTGCCAGGCTGTCACCACAATTATTTAAGATAAGAGCCATGCAGTTCCTGGCCCTCAGCATGCCCCTGATATAAACTAGCTGCCACTTAATACAGACCATGTAGGGATGTCTTCTTCAAGACCGTTTTCACTGTTACGGAGCTAAGGGATCTCTCCACACCCTCGTCTGACTTCACAGAATAGTCAGATCATGGCTACTTAGGACACAAAAGTGGCTCCAAGACCAGCCCCAGCACCTGGTGCCCAGGACGGATCCCGGCACCATGTGGAACAGAGTGGAAGAGAGCGGGGCGGAGCCTCCACCTCTGCTTTCCTCCCTCCCCATCGCTGCTGCTGTCCTGGCCCAGCACCTGCTGCTTACCTGACGCTCCTGCTCAGCTGCATTTTATTCAGTGATCTTCACACATCCAATAAAAAATCAAGCACTGTAGATGCAAGGCTGATCCAGTGACATCAGAGACCTGTTCTCCCTCCCAACGCCCCTCCCTCTGAATCAGAAAACACCTGAGCAAACAGATGCCCCTCGAAACTGCACAGGTTGCCTAAGAAGTGATTAGTGGAGAGACATTTCCTTTACTGGTGATGCTATGGTATTCTCTTGATGTTTTGACTTTAGAATATAAATTACTCTTGGCTTCTACAACTAATAAGTTTTGTATATACATGATTACTCTTCTCTGTCTGAAACCATAATATTTAATTATGGTTTCACAGTAGAGCTAAAATTCTGTTTTCTCCCAGGGAAAAACTAAGTATAACTGGGTTTATGAAAAATTATTAGTGAGAACAAATCCTAGAAAATAAATTGGATTTTTGAAATCTGTGAATTTTAGCACATCAGGCTTTTCCTCAGGAAGACTGTGTACAGAAAGTATGGTGGAATAATCAAGCATCAGGCTCACTGCTGCCCTGGTAAGATGAGCATGGGTGGGAAGATCACTCGTGGATCTGCCCTATTGTGAAATTTGCTTTCAGAAAAGGAAATAGCACATAATAGTCACAGGACACGTGGCAATTCCTAGTCATCTCCCCCTTCCTCCAGAATCTGCACTAAACTCCAACCCTCCAGAGAGAACTGCAATGACTGCAATAAAAAGTGTAATAGAGAGTCTTTTCAAGTATTTTGTTTTAAAGTTCTCCAAACTATTTCAATGTGGAGCCAAGCTTGGAAGTATCAGAATAATATATAATCTGTTCACTGGATGGTACCAGGGTCAATGGTTTGGTTAAGCAGGCATCTATCTTATTTATAATCTCCTTTAGAATGCAAGTGGATTCTTGTGTGTAAATTCATTCTGGTGCACACAGTGGGGGGCTTCAAAAGTACATTGTTTCATTAATATGAACTCTCTAAAACCTTTCAGTGTAAATATTAAGAAAGTGAAGGGAAGAAAATATCCTATAATTCCTATAATGCTACTCATATTTAATAAAGAATTACTGTAAACAAAAAAATAGCGATGAGGTCTAGGGCGATGGCTCAGTGAGTAAAGACCCGCTATCGAGCATGAGGAACTGAGTTCATGCCCAGAAGCCTCAGGAAAAGCCAGGCGTGGCACACATCTTCAACCAGTGTTGAGAAGGCAGAGACAGGCAGCTCCCGAGGACTGGCTAGCCGGCTAGCTTAGCCACATCAGTGAGCTCCAGATTCAGTGAGAAACCCCATCTCAGAAACAAGATATAGAAAAACGAGGAAGAAGCTTGCTGCCTGCCTCTAACCTACACACATACTCCCGTGTAAGCAGACAGACACTTGCGTATGTGCGCGCACACACGAACACATGGGTAGCTGGCTTACTTCTTGCATTTAGCCAGAATTAACATGACTTAATTTCTTCTGTTAGCACACCTTCCTGAAACACAAATAAGTACATTGTTCCCCCGGCCTACAAAAAGAAATTACTACACACAGAGAAAACATTTGAGCTGTATTTATATGAGCAATTCAAAAAAAAAAAAAAACTAACCACAGAAATTTCAAAGCCCCTGAAGGAGAGAATATCATAGCATTTTAAAACCACTTCTTTTTCTCAACAGAAAATGACTTTTTTTCCTAGATTAACATTCCCAGCTAAGGCTCCTTTTTTAAATCAGACTTTCTCTGCAAGCTTTTGGCTCACATCGAGCTCCCTCTTGTCTTGCGTGCTTATTATGAACACACCATTTCCACATTAAAGACAGACAGGTGAATGTTCTCTGGAGGGGTTCTGGGAAGAACTGGGGGTACCGTGTTATACTCCAAAGATCATTTGAACCCTTAGCACCTGCGTGTGTGAGGGGAACCATGGCTATGATCCTGTTTTCACAAATGTTTCGAGGTGTGAGGATTACCTGGTCAACTGGAACCTCAACCTGTGTGTCTTCATCTTCTTGGACTTCTGCTGCCCCCCTGGTTTCAGATCTCTCTGCTCCAGCTTTAAAAATGCCTTCATCTGTGGAGCCAAACACGGGTGGAAAAAAAAATCAAAATCCAATCGTGACATCGTGTGGCTGAAAGCTGACATTACAGTGAAATGTCTGAAGGGATTTCAGTTCCTGTATATATATATACTTCACAGCAAGGATTTTAATGCCCTGGCCCCCAGGTCTTCTATTTTAACTGAGAAGAGGTCTTGCGGCCATAATAAGGCTGTCTTGGGAGAGCAGAGCTCTCACGCTGTTGCTGCTCACACATTGTTACTGACTGGGTGGCACTAGTGGCCAGAGATGAAAAAGACTCCTGGCTAGACTCCAGGCCCCCTCCTAGCCGGCAATCAGTAACAATGCTCCCTGCTTTACAAAACATTTAAAATTTCCGTTTCCCCAGAGAATGCTATGCATTCAATATAATGCAGGCAAACAATTCTCTCTATTCGGAGGAGTGAAACTTGGTTTTACTGCAACAGGCTCAAAGAATGGACTTCCCGAAACCCTCCAGAAAATCAGCAGGCTTTTAGTTTTGCACATTTCTACAGGATTTTCACAACCTGTGGCTTTAAGCTCTTGACAACAGAGGAGACCTAAGCCCCTGGGGATTTCGGCTAAGCTCCTTCCACTTGCTTCCTTCTGCGAAGCAGCAGTTTCCATTTTCCATATTTGAAAGACTTTTAATGTCTCCCCTCAGCCTTCCCTTCTCCAGGCCAAATAATCAAATCCCAGAGCCATCTGTCATTCTGTCTGTCTATTTGCTTCCAGACAGATTTAGTGCTGCAGCCACCCTCACAGATGTCTGCCCGGTCTCAATTTTTAAGGCTCTCCAGGGATGGCAACTTTACCTCCTTTACTGGTATTCTACTCCAGGGTTTGATTACCCCTACAATCTGGAACTGCTTCTCTTTTGTCTTCAGGTCACCTCTATTTCTGTAACAGAGGCATGTTTGCTAGAAAAATTACTTAGTACATGCCACACAACATGACACATTACTAAAGCTCCAAGGTCAACCTGAGCTGCATGCAAAATGCATGTTTACATTTATCGAGGAGCAATCACACTTAAGGCACCAACACAACGGTCTAAGGTATGAATGAGATGCAGCACCCAGGCTGGGACACAGGTCAGTGGCAGAGCACTCACAGATGTCATCTGCTCCCTGCGACTGCTTATGGCCCAACAAAGCAGAGAGAAACTGACCTCCACACAGTGCTCAGAGGTCAGGGATCTCCTAGGCAAACTACAGCAGAGTAGGGAAGGTGGAGACAATAGAGCCGGGGAAAGGCCCCAGGGAGGAAGTGGAAGGGTGGAAACTCAGGCATGACTCGAGTTCCTTTTCTCAATTACAGATCAGTGAGATGACAGACACAGTAGACCGTGGCTATGACTTACTCCAAATACTGGGCTTCCTTACAAAGAGACGACACAGGGAATGCTCTGTGATTCATTGATAACAGCAGGATGTGTTCCCAGAACTAAGAGTCATTGTCAATGTCCACCTCTGCAAAAGCAGAGCTATGAATTATCAACAGATGTATTTTAGAAAAGGTGTCCCGCCAGATAGAAAAAGCACATCCGGTACTAACAAGTGAGGCTGGGGATGTAGCTCAGTTGGTGGAGTGCTTGCCTATTGCGTGTAAGTTGTGAGCTCCGCCCCCAACAATGCATAAACTTGTCAAAGCAATATGTTCCTGTAATCCCAGCACTCAGAAGGTGGAGGCAGATAGATCAGAAGTTCAAGGTCATCTTTGGCTACATTATGAATTTGAGGTCAGCTGGGACATATGTGATACTGTCTCAACAACGATAATGTCAAATTTAAATGGACATCAGAATGACAAGTCATCAAGATCCACCTTGAGACAAGAGAGACACACAGAGGGTACAACCATGAAAGTGTTTGCCTAGGTGAGGCTGAGAGCTCATTCCTCAGTGAGTGGAGATGCTGAAGCTGTTCCCTCCGGCATCAGGGAAGAGGACTGGAGTGGAGTGAAAGATTCACCATAGTCAAAAGAAACCGAAGCTAGAAGGAAAGAAGAGAACCCACTGGGATGCCAATTCATTCTCACTATAATGTTACTAAGATTAAAGGTGGTGATGCTCTTCATTCTTAGAGAAAGCACCTTTCAAAAGTAGTCTTGTTATTCATTTTGATATAACATGTTTGCAGTTTAGAAAAGTTAGATGATGAAGGAATAAACTCCCTTCCTATATCTCATGGCCCACAGACAGCAGTCACCAACGTTTTCCCAACCCCCCCCTCCTCCTGTTACTCCTGTCATTCCTCCTCCTTCTCTCTCTCTCTTTCTCTCTCTCCCTCAAACAAATAAAACTTGAGATTTACAAGTCACTATTTACTTTAAAATTATATCATGAGCATTTATCAAGCCATTACATATTACCTGAAAATACTAAAATATGATGTTGCTGTGCCATAACTAACAGACACTACTGAGTAATAAAGATTGGCTTTTTGAATGGATGGGGCACATTGTAAGAAGTTGATTGTTGTGTAACTGCATTCAATTAGTGAAGAACTGCCACTCTGGAAGCAGGAAGAGGGTCCTGGAGGCTCAGCCCTGGGGGAGGGAGATCCCAGAAGCAAGTACTACCTCCCTCTGTGTACAGAGCAGAAGCACATAACTGTCTTCTGAATCCTTGTTTCCATGCCTAGAGTGCTGTATACAGCAAGTTTACAATGAACATTTATTGGAAATAAGGTGGAAACAAGCCCCAGGTTTACTCTTTCTCTCTCTTACACATCATTTCCCTTCCTCCTTTTGCGGCATCCTCATGTTTAGCTGCTCCAGACACCTTGTGGGTGTTTAGTTCTTCCTTTCCATACTAGCCTCTGTGCACACTGACTTCCTAGTTTGAACACAATTATGTCATCTACCTGCTCAGTATCTCAATGGATGCCTCTCCTGCCTCTTGCTTAAGGAAATCTCACCTTCCTATCTCCTTCCCCTCCCACCTTTTGCCATCTGAGCAATGATGCCCACAGGAGCACCCCATCTCCCTGCCCACACATTCTGCATCTCTCCTACTTCCTACTCCACTGACAGAACCACATCTTCATCTCCCATCCTAAGCAACGCACGCTAGTAATGCATCCCTTGTGTTGTTTCATAGCCCATGCCTACATCTCTCTCTTGTCCTTGAAGAAGTCCTGGTGGAGTCTAACTCTCAGTTCAAATTGCAATCGATATTAATACTCTATAAAGATCACCTGCAGTCTCACGCCGGACCACACAGTCAAACAAAACCAGTCATTCCTCTCAGCACTCATTATCTCACTGTCTTTGTTTATTCATAGATTACTGTTCCACTTGTCAATTTCTATGACTTACTCTGTCTTGCTCCTTGCTGTTCTACAAGTCCTTCAGGTGTAGACCACAGCTTTGGTCTTTGCAAGTCCTGTGTATGGCACAATGGCTGCCTCCGAACAGGTTTTGAGAAAATGTTTGTAAAGCTGAACTGACAGTACCAAGTACTATGTAAACATCAAACTCTTGCCATTATCTATAAATGTTATCTATAACAGAATTTCAATGTACATGTGCCTGTGGCCAAGATCAGGAGTCCACGTGGTGTCCAAAAGTACACTCATCAAACTGTGTGTGTGTGTGTTCTATGTAATTTTAAGTAGAGAATAATATAATGCTTTGTGACTTTTTTAGATATCTTTACCAATAGTTTAACACCACCACCACCACCTTTCTCCTGTATTTATCTCCCTACCTCTTCCCAATTAAAGTTCCCCTCACCCTGTTTCTTCCTTCAAGTCACTGGTACACTTTTATTCTCCTCATAGTTTAAAGAATTCTGCTCATCTGGGCTGACAATGTTCCCCCAAGAGCCACAAACTATCTAACAAAAACCCTAATACCAGGGGATGAGAATCCCCTTTGAAATTGCTGGTCAAACTCTTGAGGACTGGAGTTCATGGTACCAGAAGGTGCCATGCTAGCCTCCAAAAGAGGGAAGCTACATTTGGAGACACCAATGTAATGCAGGTAAAGACACATGTCATAAACGAGGATGTCAAACTGACTGCTTTTCTAGCTTTAACTCTGTCGTGTATTTGTCTCATGTTGTGGGAGGGGAGTCAATAAGTACATAACAATATAAATGACAGTCAAAGTGTATGATCCAAAGGGAAGCTCCATGGCTTCAGAATGGCTGTTTTGTCTATACAGAAGTTCATTGACATGTGTAGACTTGGAAATTGGCTAATCTCACTGAATTTTTTTTACAAGTTCTCCAAAATAAAATTTTGATTAAAAGAATAAAACAAAAACTATTTAATTTGGGCTGAATACATGGCTAGGTCTACACAAACATGGGAATCTGAAATCAAATTCCAGCACCCATGTTAAAAAGAGGAGGAGGAGGAGAGCAGCAAGAGGCAGGTATAGCGGATACAAGAAGATCCCCGGGTCTTACTGCCCAGCCAGTTAGCCAAATCAGAGAGCTCCAGGTTCAGTGAGAGACCCTGTCTCAAAAGACAAGGTGGACAAAGATTGAGGAAGACACCAGAGGTCAGTCTCTGGCACACACACACACACACACACACACACACACACACACACACACACAATCTAATTCATCCCAAAGTCTAGAAACCCTCCAACATCTTTCCGTCATGCCTTAGAACACAAGTTCTTCGCATGATGTAAAGAACTGGGATTAGGCAGCACACTTCTTCCCTTTCCTGTACAACTGCTTCACTGACCTTCACTCTGTTCCCAACAGAAACCCACTTGTATCACGTGACTTTTTACTTCCCACACCCTCTGCCCTTTTCACACGATTCACTACTCCTTGGCTTTCAGTTCTCAGAAAAGTATTCTTCACTCCGGTGCCAGCAGCCACCACTCACTCGGTGTCTCCTGTCAGTCTCTGCCTGGTGCTGGTTTGTTTGGTAACTTCCTGTCTACCACTTTCTCCCAAAGCAGAGCAGGGATGTGTCCACCTCGTTCACTCCTGCCTCCAGCAATGAACAGAACCCAGCACAGAGACATCAGAAAAGACTGCTGGAAGAACAACTTGACATGGTGGCACATTTGTGTGTGGTGTGTGTGGTGTGTGGTGTGTGGTGTGTGTGGTGTGTGGTGTGTGTGGTGTGTGGTGTGTGTGTGTGTGTGTGTGTGTGTGTGTGTGTGTGTGTGTAGCCAACGGCTCATAAACACACTCATTTCCTTCTCTGTTCTTACAGGACCTTTGCCCCAAGCCGCACAGCTAGCAGTACAGTGTTTGAATAGAGATGGGGCAGAAGAACAAAAGCACTCGAGGAACAACAAGACTGAAGTACCCCCTCGATTGGGATGGATAAATTGTTTATGTGTGGAAGCCTGAATAGTAGTCCTGCAGAGATGCCCCCATCAGAATACTGGGAAACTGCGGCCACCTTACTCTGTGGGGTCCAGAGAAGTAAGAGTTCACCAGCTAAGCCTGATGTGGATCCAAAACAGTTACAATGATGCCTGAAGGTGAAGGGGGAGCCAGAGAATGGGGCAGAAAGTGAGACAGGACCTGGTACCATCACTGGCAAAGACACACCACCTCTGGGAACCAGAACAGCCAGGGCGCAGTTCTCCCTTTGATTTTGAGCCCAATGAGGTCTGTGTTGGAAGTCTGGATTCTAGAGCTATGCCCTTGTGATGTTTTGGGACAACCATAGAGTCATTTGTTATAGCACTCAGAGGTAGCTAATACATCACAGGTCCAAAACTAATGATGCAGAGAAAACAGCCCCCTTCTAACTCAGCAGAAACCTGCTGTGCAAAGACAAGTGCAGGAGATGCAGACCCCTTCTCCATCTCTTACCCAGGAGACAGTGGGCAAAAACCCTTCCTGGAGCCACTGGTCTTTGTTTCCTCCCAGGGCAGTTACTGTCAGCCTTTCTCCCTCCCCTACAGCATGAAAGTGTCATCACCACCATCCCCCAACACAAACAACTGCCAGAATAAAAGGGATCCAATATTTTAATGCTCCCTCTGCCTGAAACCTTTGTAATAAAAGCTGTTTGCTGAGAAACTAAGGAGCAAGGATGAACTCGATACACAATACTGCTCTCATTCAATTACTACACCGAGGATCGAATTCAATGCTTGGATGCACACTTCACCCGAGTCCAGCTCTCATCTTTTCTCTTTGTATCATGAATGGACATTTTAGTGCATATTACACCATAAAGCAATAACAAACACTCCAGGAAAAATAGAAATGCTCCTCAATTATTTTTCACTTATCTCTTATGAGTTTTATTGCCTAAAATACAAAAACAGAGCTGCTGAGGTATGGACGGCATCTCATCTCATGGTCGTGTTGTTCAAAACAAATATGAATCTGTTTCTCCTGTGGAAAAATGAAAGGAATGATAGTGACTCCCAAGCTTCTAGTGACCACAGCTGAGATGAAAGCCTCTCTGACTCCAAGGCCCTTGCATTTCAGCTCATTACCATCCTCAAATAAACAAGGTAGGCGAATAATTGATAAGCTGTGATTCAGTCCTGTAACTGGTGACAATCAGTCCCTCAGGGCCGACCATCTTTTCTCAACAGAGATATTTTTGCCTACTAACATGTTTATTTACTCATTCTCTCTCCTCTCTGTCTGTCTGTCTGTCTCTCTCCTCTCTGTCTGTCTCTCTGTCTCTCTGTCTCTGTCTGTCTGTCTCTCTCTCTCATCTGTGTGTGTGTGTGTGTGGTCAATGTGCACATGTATATACAGGTGAGCACACACATGCATGTAAGGAGGTCAGAGAGAGACCTACTCCATCACTTCCTCTCTAAAACAGGACTTCTCAAAGATCTTCACACAATGCTGAGGTTACAGCTGTACACAGCTATATCCAACTCTTATTGTGAGCACTAGGGATTTGAACTCATGGCCTCGTACTTTTGCAAGAAGCACTCTTACCCATATAGCCATCCCCTTGGCCTATCAACAGAATTGTTTAAAATTATTCTTAAGTAGTATTATATACCCCATCATTTAATACTTAAGACAAACCAGATATCAGGATGAATTAGAAGAAATATCCTGATGGCCAGTCTTTAACATTTCATGAAAATTTTAGGTATTTGTTAACTAAAAGCTATATCAAGAAAATTCTGATGGCTATGAATATTTTCTTCCAATATACTGCTATGATTGCCTGATAAAATGTTAAATTTGCCAGGCGGTGGTGGCTCACACCTTCAATCCCAGCACTCGGGAGGCAGAGGCAGGCAGATCTTTCCCAGGCCAGTCTGGTCTACAGAGCGAGATCCAGGAAAGGCACAAAGCTACACAGAGAAACCCTGTCTCAAAAAAACAAAAAAAAAAAATGTTAAATTTAAAACAAAGTGTTAAAATAAGTGCAGCTTATTAAACCTAGTAGATTACTGGGACAATGTAGGGAAAGAAGAGTTTCTAGCTCTGAATACATAAAACAATACACTAAGACAAGAATGCCGACCATTTAAAAGGAGATCATCTATGCATCACATCAGTCAGCAGAGACAGAATTTAAATGAAAATTCACAAATTGAAACAAAAGCAGTTTCCATCAGCTTAATATTAGTGTAAGTACCTGAATATGTGAAATATACTGAATTTCCATATGGCTCTTCATAAACAGATTGCTGATATCACAATGTACCACTGAAAATTAAAGCACACCCAGGGAGGTGGTCCAGGAAGAAGCAGTCCCTGTGAGGGCTAGCAACACAGGGGCAGAAAGGAAGGCATCTGTGGAATATTGCTTCCTTACAGAGGTCGGCCAGCTCTCCTCAGACCCTTACAGAGACCAAGGTACCCCTCATGACTCAGACATGTGTACACAGACATGCACCAACACACACACACACACACACACACACACACACACACACACACACACACACCACACTAAATTAACACATCTCATCACAAGAAAAACTGAAAGTCACCAAGGAGAGCAAATGTTCTGAGAACATCTAACTCGTGCAGGAATATAACTGAATGTTTTCGGTCACGAATCTTCTCAGTATGCCTCATCGCATCTCATCACTCAAGCCCAAAGTCTCCACAAAGACAGGAACATCACAAGTCTACTTCCCTTCAGCCATTTATAAAGTGACATGAAAATAACTGCACACACTTACACAGGCTGCGTTTTTCTGTCTCTAGCTTGAAATATCTGGCTTCTTTCGCTCTCTGACTCCCACTACAGAGTATTAACTATCATCAGCTATGAAATTATGTACAGATTTGACTATCAAATATTTGCATAGAATTGATTTTAACCACATGCATTTTGTCTTAACTTTAAATAAATGTAACAAAATATCCTGAGTATAGATAGAAGGCAAAAGATTATTATCATTGATTTCTCCAAAACATGGGTAATTTTGTTCTTATGTCTGCATTTATATTTTGTTCTTCTTAGATACAGATGTTTTACATTTTCCTCAAAATCAGAAGTTTTCAGAATATAAAATTAAAGCATATATTTCTAACATATACAATTTTTGATGTCTTACTTTATAAACTGTGTAAGTTTTTATACAATTTTTGAAATCTCTGACAGACATGTGTGACTCTGGACAATAAATTATTTCTGAGTAGGTTTGCCTAAACCAGCAGATATGCAAAGCTTAACTTTTTCATTTCTAGCCTTAAACTATCCTGAAAATCAGTTTTAATTCATCAGAATTACTGAATTGTTCTTTTCTTTCAACCTCAGTAACTGAAATTACCTAGTAAGTGACCTAAAATTCACAATTCCTATCCATAATTCTGGCTGGTCCAACTCCCACCAAATGACCTTGGAAATTCCAGTCTGTAAAATGTCAATACTGAAAGCATTTGCACTCTCAAAGTCCATCATAGCAACAGAGTGCTCACTCCCTGTGAAGGAAGCCAGAGCATTCTTTCAGATGTCCGTGCATTCACTTGCTGGTTATGCTAACATGCCGAGCCAGTGCCAGAATAATGGACAAGGCTTCACCTCAAGGTGTTTATTACCTCCAGGGGAGTTACGTGGAAAAATCCATAGTGTAGGGTGATGTGTGTGTGTGTCAAGTGCTACATGGCTGTTTAGAGGGTGTGGAGAGGTGGGAACAACCAAGGAGAGACAGACAGAGTTGCGTGTGGCAGACAGGAGCTGCAAGTCGAAAGACAGGCAGAATTGGCCATTGATGAGCAGAGGACAGCACTCTGAACAGAATGTCTGAATATTCAAAGGCTGGGAGGCTGTGTACTTTATTTCAGGAGCTGTAGGTAGCTCACACAGCTGCAGCAAGGCTGAGATACTGAGGACAGCAGGTTATATGGCTGGCAAGAGAAGAAGGTAATGTGTTAGAAAACCTTGTCTGACATCACCAGGATTTTGAACTTGACCACGAAGATTATGAAGAGCAGCTAAGGGGCTTTAATGCATGGGGTGGGATGAACAAGACTAGGGTAGAGATGGGTGTGTCCTTGAGTAGGGCCATCTACGCAAATAGGGAAGAGATTCCTTACAGGCTGTGTGGAGGAGGTGACATGGAAGACATCACTTACGATGTCCCTACAGTGACAGTGCTGGGTGGGAGGACAGGTCAGAGAGAGAAGATTGGGAAAGGAAGCCTGGAATGTGCGTCTGATGGAAGCCACCTGCATCAACACGCAAGAGGGCGAGCAGTGTGGCTGGTAACCAAGACAGTGGAAGAAATGGAAAATGAAATGACTCACTGCTGGGTGAGCGCAGAGCTTCTAATCCTAATCTGCATGCAGCACCTTTCCCTATGAGGGAGGGGGGGTAGCTGGCCTTGTGGGACCAGTCCTGTCCTGGATACAACAGGTCTGGAAGCAGGATCAACAGACTGGAACCAGATTCTAGAAGCTTTAATGTCAGGACTCCCTCACCACTGGGTATGGGACAAGAAGGACAGGAAAAGGTCGAAAGAGGACTCTCAGTCCTGTGCTCTCTAGCTAGTTGTGTTATTTATCAAAACTGCAGAGACAAGGAAAGGAAGAGTCTGGAAAAGAGGCTACAAGCTCTGGTTCTGGCATCAGATGCTCCTGCTGTGTGATGGGGTGAGTCCTGATAAGCTCATCATACGCTGAATATACTGCATCTGGGTGTATCTGATGTACATAACCTGACAAGTATCACAGCATCACAGTATAGCTGTGTACTCCACGGTAGGCTGCCTGTGGTTTCCCTTGTGACCTCAGGGTGACTGAGAGTGAGAATTACTACTGCCTAGCAAGGCAGGGGATGGCTGCACTGCCTGCTATAAGTCTAGGAGATCAAAGTTCAAAGCCTGAAGTTTAATTTCTACTAAATGTATATAGCTTCTGTGCCCTTATGAAGTCAAAAAGCCATATGGTAAGTCTTGGACAGTCAATATTGGTTTAAGAAACATTGAGAATTCTCATAGAGGACTCAGGTTCAATTCCTAGCACCCACGCAGCAGCTCACAACTCTGTCACTTCAGTTCTAGGGCATCTGATTCCCTCTTCTGGCCTCCACAGTACAAGGCATGTACCTGGCATACAGACAGACATACCTGTAGGCAAAACAGACATAAATCTAAAATTAAATAATAAGATCAATTTTAAAGAAATCTTCATAGAGAGGTAGGGGTGTGGCTCCATGATAGGGAGCTAGCTTCTCATGTGAAAGGGGGCTTTGACTTCTATCCCCAGCATTGCCAAAAAGAAAAATCCCAATAGACATGGCCACTAAATGGTTGTAAATATAAATCTCAGTTCAGATGAAGTTCTAAGATAATGATGTAAAGTTGAGAACTGTCAGAATATAGTCGGGATCCTGTGAGCCAGCCCAGCCTGCTAAGTCTGTTGGACCTATGCTATACCCAACCCCCAGACCCAGGCAGGGCCATATACCCTGTGCTCCAGCCTGGTCTGATGAGTCTACCTGATCGTAGCCCACCTGCACCCTCCCCAGTCCCCAGACCTAGCCCAAGTAGCACATTCTACTCAGCAGTCCATGGATGATTCTCCACCACAGACCACATCCTGGGACATGAAATGAATCTTAATAAATCCATAAAAATTGAAATAATTCCAGGTATCCTTAATGAACACAATGCAATACAACTTAAAATAAACAGCAAACAAATCTCTAGTAAGTATACAATCTTGTGTAGATTAAATAATGCATTACTAAATGATGAATAAGTCAAAGAAAAAAATCAAGAAAGAACTTATTTTTAAATTCCTGGAACTAAGCAAAAATGAAAACAACAAAACTTCTGAGAAACACTAAAAGCAGGCTTATGGTGGAAATTCGTCACTGTAAACACCTACATAAAAACTCAGGAAGAGCATGGAAAATGACTTCATGTTACAACTCAAGAATTTGGAAAAATAGCAACAACAAAGCCCAAATAAAGTAGATGGGAAAAAATAATAAAAACCAGAGCAAAAATCAATGAAATGGCGACAAAACAAACAATACAAAGAATCAACAAATCTAAGAACTGATTCTTTGATAAGGTCTTGTTTGATCCACAAAGCCTGGTCCAACCACCAAGAGAAACAGAGAACCCAAGTTAACAGACTCAAAAATGAACAGGTAAATGGTACAAGAGACACAGAAGACATTCAGACTATCATAGGGGAGTAAGTTAAAAACCTACAACCCATTAAATTAGAAAATCTAAAAGAAATGAGGGAGTGTTTAGATTCATCCAAACCAGCAAGTTAAAACAAGAGATCAACCATCTACACAGATCCATAAAAAATAAGGGAGTTGAAAGAATAATAAAAGGCCTTCTAGCTAAAAGAAGCCCAGGTCCAGAAGAATTCACAGCAGAATTTTACCAGATCAGACTTTCTAAAAAAATCTACAACTAATACTTGTCTACACACACATGCATGTATATTTACACACATACATAAAAGAAGGAGCCCTTCCTTTTACAAAGCTAGTATTACTCTAACACCAAAACTAGGTAAAGATATAATAAAATACAGACCAATATTCCTTACGAACATAGATGCAAAAATTTTCAATAAAACGTTTGCAAACTTGAGGACAAATATATGTCACAAAGATTATCTCCATGATCCAGTTGGCTTTATACCAGAGATGCAAGAATGGTTTAACATACATTAAGTCGATAAATGTAATAAACTATATAAATGGATTGCAGCCAGGGAAGCAAGTAGACTAACTGCAGATCTTAACCCTTCTCCCTCCAGTCCTTCAAATCCAATCCCCCAGTTTCATCCCTGATGCAGCCTCCTTCACCTACACACACACACACACACACACACACACACACACACACACACACACACACACCTGCATTTCTAGTAGATCACACAGATCTCCCAATACAGACATCCCTCCCCAGACTCATTATTTTATCCGAGCCCCCAACTCCAACAGGCATTCCCTGAGAACCCACAGGACACTCTAGCCAGGAAAGCAGGTAGGTTACTTGCAAATCTTCACCACTTCCTCCCTTCCTCCAAGTCCAATCCCCACTCTTATCCAAGCTCTGTAGAGAACACCTACTGCGGCCTCCTGACCCTCTCTGATGCCCATCTACAATGGATCTAGACCTTCTCCAACAACCCTCCTTCTCCCTACTCACCCCATTATCCCAGCCTCCAACATCAGCAGACATTCTCTGGGAACACTCCAGCCTCACAAGCCAGGAAAACAGGCAGGTGGGGATCTTCACCTCTCTCTACTCTCCTCCAAACCCAGTCTTTCTGCACTCCCAGCTCTGTACCCAAGCACCTGCTACAGTCTTGCCTCATCCCCAACCCGCATTCCCATCCTGATCTCCGTTGGAAAAAGTCACTCTTTGCCTCCAAATTTTCTTCCCACCACATATCACTTCATGACAGTCACCAACTCCAGCAGCATTCCGTGGGAACCCACAGGCCACCCCAGCCAGGGAAGCAGGTAGCCTGACTACAGATCTTCACCCCTCCCTCCTCTCCTCCAAATCCAATCCTCCAGTCTCAACTGTATCTCTATAACATAACACCTGCTGCAGCCTTATCCTACTCTCTGCCCCCATCTCCAGTGGATCCAGATGATCTTCTCCAAATTTCAACTATATATCTGATAGAGGGCTATTATTACAAAATATATAAATAACTCAGAAACTAGTTATCAAGAAAACAAATGACCCAATTATAAAAATAAGGTACAGACCTAAACAGAAAATTCTCAAAAAAGAAAACTCAAAGGGCTGAGAAACACTTAAAGAAATGTTCAACATCCTTAGTCATTAGGGAAATGCAAATCAAAACTACTTTGAGATTCCACCTTACATCTATCAGAATGACTAAGATCAACAAAACAAGTGACAACTCATGCTGACTAGGATGTGAAGAAAGGGGAACACTCATCCATTGATGATAAGATTGCAAAATTGTACAGCCACTAAGGAAATCAGCTTCCTCAGGAAGATGGGATTAGGTCTACCTCAACACCCAGTTATACCACTCTTGGACCTATACCCAAAGGTCACTTCATCCTACCACAGAGACACTTGCTTAAATGTTCACAGCCACTCTATTCATAATAGCCAGGAATTGGGAACAACCTAGTGTCCTTCAACAAAAGAATGGAATATTTATTACTCAACTGTTCAAAATAATGAAATCATGCAATTTGTAGGTAAATGGGTGGAACCAGCAAAAAGTCATCCTGAATGAGGTCCCAGACTCATAAAGACAAATATGGTATGTATTTGCCTATATTATGTTATTAACTGTTAAGCAAATGATAACCAAGCTATAATCCACAGAACCACAAAGGTCAGACATAGAGTAAGGGACTAGGGTAGGGGAAATAGGTAGATCTTCCTAGGAAATGAAAATAGAATATATATATATATATATATATATATATATATATATATATATACACACACAATTAGATGTGTTCGAGTCATGGTACTAAGAGTGTCATTTGGTGACATTATATATATAATGACATTATATATATATAATGACAATATATATATATATATATATATATATATATATAATGGGTGGGTAGGGCAGGAGAGATTAGAATAAGAAGATAAGTGGAGAGGGGGAGTGAAGAGAGAGACAAGGGGAGAAATACAGTGAGAGACTGCTAAAATTAAAGTCCATTTGAGGGGTAGTATGAAAACCTAATGTAGTAGAAGCTTCCTAAAATATATACATATACGAAGATGATAAAAATAAAATCACCAAATAAGGGGGGACACAGAGCCCCAACTGGATATCTCTTGTCACCAAATGACACTCTTAGTACCATGACTCCAATACATCTAATTGAGTTGTTGGCAAAAGGGGTCCTATAGAAACTTCCAAATGACCCAGGCTGTTGCCAAGACTATAGGTTAATCTCCACAAACTGATGGCAAGGCACCATTGCTAAATACAACACCCATACAACTCAACGAACACAAAGAAGGCAAGTTGGTGCCTACATAGAGCCCTCACCCCCATGTGCTAGTATCTTTGATAGAATGAGGTACTCTGCATGCTACCCAAGCAGAAACATAAACACCAACCTAGCCAGAAACCCTTTGATCTACAATGGTACCTGCATGCAAGATATAAGGTGTAGTGCTGGCACAAAGTTTGGGGAATCACCAACCAATATCTGATTTGATTTAAGGCCCACTCCATGAGACAGAACCCATGCCTACACCCAACATTGTTTGTGTGATCAAGAACTTAAGATTAGAGCTGGAGAGATGGCTCAGAGCACTGGCTGCTCTTCCAGAGTCCTGAGTTTAATTCCCAGAAACCACATAGTGGCTCATGTAGCTAGAGTTTCCTCCAGTCCTGCCTGGCCCATGGCCAGGACAAATCTCTCTCACCCACCAGTCCCACAGCAGCTCAGACTCAACTGAGTAAACATACAGAGACTTATATTGCTTACAAACTGTATGGCCGTGGCAGGCTTCTTGCTATCTATTTCTTCTATCTTAAATTAACCCATGTCTATTAGTCTATAAGTTGCCACATGGCTCGTGGCCTTCCGGTACCTTACATCTTGCTTGTCATGGTGGCGGCTGGCAGCGTCTCTCTGACTCAGCCTTCCACTTCCCAGAATTCTCCTCTCTCCTTGTCCCACCTATACTTCCTGCCTGGCGACTGACTAATCAGTGTTTTATTTATTAACCAATCAGAGCAACACATTTAACATACAGAACATCCCACAGCAGACTCACAACCATCTATAATGAGATCTAGTGTCCTCTTCTGGTGTCCAGGAATATATGCAGACAGAACCCTATATACATAATAAAATAAATCTTAAAAAAAAAAAAAAAAGAACCAGAGATTAGATAGCTCAGGGACCTAGAGGAAAACCAAATACTACTGTTCTTTTCTTAAAAAATTTAGCAATAAAATGATTCCTAGAGATATTCTGCTATACTTATATATACTCATAGATCAGTGCCTTGCTCAGCCATCATCAGAAAAGCTGGGAACAAATACAGACACCCACAGCAAGACATTATGGAGAGTAAGAGATCTTGGAACACCCATCCCTAAATGGGGTATCTCCATCAAATTCCTCCTCTCAGGGGTCAGGGAATTCTGCAGAAGAGAAGACAGAAGTGTAAGAGCTAGAGGTGATAAAGGACATCAAGCTAGCAATGTCCTGTAAATCATCAGGATCCACACACATATGAACTCACAGAGACTGAGGCAGCATGCACAGAGCCTGCACAGTTCTGTACCAGATGGGATCCTAGAGCTGAAAGGAAAAGTGGACACATGCCTTCATCCCTGACCCAGAAGTAATCTCCAATTGATAACCACTTGGAAATGAAGGAAAGTCTTCCAAGGGAAGACATTACTGGGGAAACAAACTATTCTCATGGGTAGGCTGTATACTCAGCAGTAGACAGCCAATAGAAAACAAATTCAATAGTGTACCTGGAGATTCCTTGTCTCAGGTCAGGACTTTGTCCTTGTTTGTCTTTTTGGGTTTTCTAATCTTATTAGTTTTATTTTATTTATATTTTTTCTTCTCTCTTTTTACCCTATATATCCTTTGTGTGTCTATTATGGCTTCTAGTTTAGTGTTTCTATAGGATTCCTGAGTGTGCAAATAAATGAGTCTGTTTCTTGGGCCTGCTTGTGGGCTCTTTTCCTTCTGTTTGCTTGTTTTGTTCAATTCCAATGTTTTAGTTATTATTATCATCCCATAGAAGCCTGTTTGTTTTCTAAAGATAGACAGGAAGGGGACAGATCCAGATAGGAGGAGAGATGGGGGGCACTGGGAGATGTAAAGTGAGGGGAAACCATAGTCAGGATATGTTATGTAAGAAAAAAATATATTTTCAATAAAAGGAAAATAAAATAAACCATATAAATGTACTTAAAAACAAAAATCACATGATCATCTCAATAGATTCAGAAAAGGCCTTTGACAGAATGCAACATGCCTTCATAACAAAAGCCCTAGAGAGAGCAGGACTAGAGGAAACACACCTCAATATAATAAAGAGTATGTACAACAAACCCACAGGCAACGTTATCTAAAACGGAGAGAAACTCAAAACATCATCATTAAATCAGAAATGAGACGGGACTGTCCACTATCCCCACTTGTTTTCAGTATAGTATTTGAAGCATTAGACAGAGCAATAAGACAAGAGAAGGAATGCAAATAAGCAGTCAAATTACCCGTTTGTAGATGATATAATATTATGCATAGGACGATCCCAAAGATTTCACCAGAAAACTTCTGTAAGTGACCAACACTTTCTACAAAGTAACAGGATACAAAATCAACTTACAAAAATGAATAGCTGTTCTGCCTACCAACAACAGTCATGTTGAGAAAGAGACCATGGACACACTCCCATTCACAATATACTCAAAAAATAAACTAAGAACAAACATAAAAAAGAGTTAACAGATCTCTACAATGAAAATGTCAAGCCTCTGAAAAAGGAGACTGAGGAAGTCAAAGTTAGAAAATTCTTGCTCCTGGATTGGTAGAATTAATAGTGTGAAAATGACCATCCTACCAAAAGCAACGTATAGGTTCAATTCATTCCCAATCAAAATTCCCAATACATTCTTCACAGAAATAGAAAAAGGTCCTAAAATTCATATGAAACTGAAAATGATCCCAGGTGCCAAAGCAATACTGAGCAAAAAGAACAATGCTGAAGGATCACAACACCAGATCTCAAACTAACTATGCAGCCATAGCAACAAAATCAGGCCCATGTTGGCAAAAACCAGGCATGTAGATCATAGAGAAAAATAGGAGAAAAGATGGCGAAAATACATACTAGTGAAAAGACATCTTCAACAAATGTACTGGAAAACATGATGCTCATGTATAGAATGAAATTAGATCCATATCTGTCACCTTTCACAAATCAATGAGATTCACAAATGTCAATGGAAAACCTGAAACTGCTAAGAAAAGAAAAACATAGTTAGCACCCTACAAAATAGAGGTAGGAAAGGACTCTCTGAATAGGCCTCCATTTGCTCAGTAACTGAAGACAACAACTGACAAACAGGAGCTTGTAAAACTGAAAAGTTTCTGTACAGAAAAAGGAACAACCAACCCAGTGTGGAGGAAGCCCACGGATTGGGGGGGGGGGGGTCCTTTCCAGGCACACATGATACAGGATTAGCATCTAAAAAGGAGTCAAGAAAACAAATGGAGCTGGAGGGATGGCTCAGAGCACTTGTTTCTCTCTTTTTTTTTTTTTGGTTTTTCGAGACAGAGTTTCTCTGTGTAGCTTTGCGCCTTTCCTGGAACTCACCTGGTAGCCCAGGCTGGCCTCGAACTCACAGAGATCCGCCTGGCTCTGCCTCCCAAGTGCTGGGATTAAAGGCATGCACCACCACCGCCCGGCTGCACTTGTTTCTCTTACAGAAGACCCAGGTTCAGTCTCACATGGGGGCTCACAACTGTAGGGAGACTTTTCTGTCCTGCCAGCCAGCTCCAAAATAACCACACAGAGACTTATTATTAATTATGAAGGCTCAGCCAACAGCTTTAGACTTGTTTTTAACTAGCTCTTACAACTTAAATTAACCCATTTCTGTTCATCTATGTGCTGCCCTGAGGCTCATTTACCTCATCTATGTACTTTTCATATTTCTTCTTCTGAGTATAGCTGGTGATCCCTGGGACTCCTCCTGCTGCTTCTTCCCAGCATTCTCTTAGCCTGGTTCTCCTGCCTAGCCTTATCCTGCCTAGCTATAGGCCAGTCAGTTTCTTTATTAAATCAACCACAGTGACATATATTCACACAGTCCAAAGGAATATTCCACACACACCATCTATAATACCAGTTCCAGGAGATCTAATACCCTCTTCCCACATCCTCAAGCACCAGGTACATGTGTGGTGTACATACATACATGCAGGTAAAACACTATACATAAAATAAAGTTAATCTAAAAATTCTTATAATTAAAAAAAGAAAAAGAAAACAACCCAATTTTAAAAATGAGCTATGGGTCTAAACAAAGAGCTCTCAAAGGAGCAATAAACATGGCTAAGAAATGTCACAAAAAGTATGCAGCATCCTTAGCAATTTGGGAAATGCAAATCAGAACTACTTTGAGATTTTTATCTCCCCCTAGTCAGAACCACTAAGATGGGGGGCAGGGATGGACAACAAATGCTGGAGAGCATTCAGGGAAAGGGGAAGCCTCAGTCACTGTTGGCGAACTGCACATTGGTGCTGCTACTCTGAAAATCAGTGTGGAGAATTCACGAAAACTAAATGTATATATACCGTATAGCCAGCTGTACCACTCCTTGGTATATGCCCAAAGGACTAGAGTAGCCATAGAAATCAGGAAAGTAAAAAGAGTTCCCTGGGTGCTGAAGTCCAGCTTCAGTGGGGTTCAGGTCCCAAAGAGAAGATGTGGAGTCTGTGGTGGAAGAAAGGGACAAATGTACAATCTGAGGGTTCAGCTGCTCGCTCTCTCTCTCTCTCTCTCTCTCTCTCGAGAGAGAGAGAGAGAGAGAGAGAGAGAGAGAGAGAGAGAGAGAGCGAGAGAGAGAGCGAGAGAGAGAGCGAGAGAGAGAGAGGGAGAGAGAGAGAGAGAGAGAGAGAGAGAGAGAGAGAGAGAGACTCTTTATTTATATAACATATTTACTACATAAGTCATCTGGCAAGCATCAGAACTCCGGATCTCTTTTTTATTTCCCCATCAAATGTCTATGGTGAAAAAAACCAAGTACAAAACAGACAGTCTTTTCTGAAACAACATCTTTGGACAGCATCTGTTGTGGAATAAGTCTTTTGTACACTGTGAAGATGTGTTGCTCTCATTGTTGCTAAAGAGCTGACTGGGCAATAGCTAGGCAGGAAGAGGTTAGGCAGAAGAGCCAAACTGAGAGAATGCTGGGAAGAAGCAGGGGTGGAGTCACCAGCAAGATGCAGAGGAAGCAGATGAACATGCCATGCTGAAAAGCGGTACCGCCATGTGGTAGAGCATAGATAAGAAATATTCGTTAATTTAAATTGAAAGAGCTAGTTAGTAACAAGCCAAAGCTATTGGCTAATCATTTATAATTAATAATAAGCCTCTGTGTGGTTATTAGGGGAGCTGGTGGTCCTGATGAAAATCTCCACCTACAAGCATCTGTCAAATCAGGAAGTTACAAATTCCTCAGGGTCTGTAAAGCATAGGACCTTCTGTTTTTATAACCTGTGTCTAAGGTTAGCAAGAAGCCTGCCACGGTCATACAGTTTGTAAGCAATATAAGTCTCTGTGTTTACTTGGTTGGGTCTGAGCGGCTGTGGGACTGGCGGGTGACAAAGATTTGTCCTGACTGTGGGCAAGGCCGGAAAACTCTAGCTACAATCATGAATTTGTGGGGTTACAGGAGGAGTTGGAGGGGGGAAGGGAGGGGCAAGAGGGATGTAGACACAGTGCCCATGTATGAAGTTCTCAAAAAATGCAATTATTAACTAAAAAAAGCATACAGTTGGTGGATAAAATCAAGTGTCTACATAAAGAACTTGGGATAAGAATAGAAGCTAGCTTAAGAGCAAATTCTGCCATTTAGTACTGCTGTGCTAGGCAGAAGTCCCCAAAGATTTAAAAGGAACAGCAAGAAGAGGGACAGATCAGAGTGGGCTTTCATGATGGCTCTGGAAAATCAAGAAATGGGGTCATCAGTATTAAAACCTCCCCAGTTTTTGCATCTCAGTGGTCATCTAAGTGGGACAAATTTTAGTAAGGAGTGAAAATTGGATGGTATCGAATGCGGTACAAAGAGGAGATGAGGAAGGAGGGACACGCAGTGTAGACACTCTCTCAAGATCACTGGCTGTGAAGCAAAGACCACAGTTCTGGGAAACCTAGCTCAGAGGACCAGGGAGTCTGGGAGGGCTGAGAAGGGGTTAGACCCCATCTCTTCTGACTCCAGCCTTCCAGAGCATTCATCACAGCGCCTTAAAGCTGTTGCTCAGCCTGAGTCCCCAGTGCACAGGCAAGTATCAGAAAATCCAAACACTCACAGAAACTCAAACAAGCCTCACTCACTCATGGCCAAATTAAATCGAAGCAATTCATCTTGAATGGACAAATGTAACCAGAGCTGTATTTCATGTACACATCCACCATCCCTTTATACAGATATTTATTGGCATGTAACCATGAGCTAAACTGCTCCAATGGATTATACCACAGCAATCCAGTGCAGTGGGTGGAAAGCTCAGGGTCAAGAGGAAAAGAGGAGAAATTTGCGGGGTGGCAACAGCCCCAGCCACAGGTCAGCCCACGTGACAGCGCATTCTTCTTAGAACGGTCAGTAACAGTCACCTAAGAAGAAGGACCGTTTAGCTTCAGTAGACTGTTGAAAATTCATACGAGAAATCTGGAAAATAAGCAGAAGCTAAGGAAAACCTGGGATCGTACATTTTCAAACTCTGTCTGCAGTTTACCATATGGTTGCTGCAATTCAATAATGACCTATAATGATATGTAAATTATACGCCTCGTGTGGACTTCAAGGGTTAAAGACACTGCCCTGCTATGCAGGTGGATTGAATGTGTGTGTAATACTTTTCTTGTTGCTGGCTGTTGTAAATGCCTGACAAGAAGCACCTTCAAGGAGGAAGGGTTTGTTTGGGTTCATGGTTGAAGGTACAGCCCGCCATGTGGAAGTGAGATGGCAGCTGCTTATAGCCAAGGCTGCTGGAGCAGGGCTGTGTTCTCACATCTGGGCAGATGGGGAAGCAAAGAAACAGAAATGCCAGTGTTCAGCTGGTGGCATCATCCCCCCCCCTTACACACACACACACACACACACACACACACACACATATTCAGTCACAGACCCCAGCTATGGTCTGGTGCCACTCAATTTCAGAGTAGCTCTTTCCTCCTCAGTTCATGCTCTCTGACAACACCCTTACAGGCACGCCCCAAGGTGTGTCTCTCAGGCAATTCCAAATCCAGTCAAGGAAGATGAACCATTACAGTGTGTTTTCAAAAGTTATCCCAATTATTGCTGAGTCGTAGTTTTAACGTTCTAAGGCTCCAGCTTTCACTGTGAACAATTAGTGTCGACACGCTTTAAAACTCCATTTACAATGCCAATACCACTGTCAGTACGAAGCAACTAACTGCTTTCTGAGGCAGGTGCTGCTGGGAAATGAGGCCCTTGCTCAAGGGGCAGGGGCAGTGAAAATGAGCAGTTCTGAGCATGTCAGCCGTGCGGAGGAGAGGGGCTGCCTTCCACCCGACCTAGCTGACACGGGTAACGCACTGCAAGTCTCATTAAGTCTAGTTAACACATCTTCAACTTCTGTGCATCAGCAGTTCATAGGTAAGTGTACTTCTACCTGCTTTAGACAATCAAGTGAGACCTTGTGAACAGCTGTGTTTCGGGTGTTTTTGAAATAGCCAGGGTAATTTATGGAGAGGATGAAATGTTATCAGAGTTGATGCCTTGCTAACAATATAATTTAGCTCTGATTGGTGGTTAATCTTCCATCTTAACATAAAGTGGAAGTTGTAACGCATTCAATTTAGCATCTTATTGGAATATGTGCAAAGACAGGGAGCAGCGGTCAGTGGGTGGATTACAGAATCCTCCCACGGGGTATTTTTCCTGCATTATCACCTCCCTTGCACCAACTATTATTCCAAATGGACTGAGATAAATACATTTCAGTAATTCCATGAAGTCAGTTTTAAGGTGATTAGCATAAAGGGGCAGGCCCTAACAAGGAGCAGCTGAGGAGGGGGAACTGCTTCTTGACATGTCACTCAGGACAGGGAGTCCTCACGTGATCATTTCTTCCCATCAGGAGTGAGGCTGGTGTTTAGAAAGTTCAGGAATGGTCTCTTAGATGCCCTGATTTCTCTTCTACCTGATCACTGAGAAGCAGTAATTATTCACTTATTTTCATCTTTGGGGAAAGAAATAGAGCAATCCTTTATTGGATTTTTCTCAAACTCTGTAGTTTTTAATGTTTCAATTGTGTTAAACATAGCATGAATTAATTTTTATCTAGTCATTATATTTTATATACTTCCAGATAAAATAAGACATAAATATTGGGAAACCTAGAAAGGTTATCTTTTTTCAAGTAGACATGCTGATCATAGCCAAGAAATGTTTCTCCATCAGCATTTATCTAGAGTGACATGTAAATTAATAATAGTAATAAAAATACAGCAACATTAGTCATGATAACAGTGATTATCTAACAATTACTTGTATTACATATATTAGCTCATTTACTATCCACAATGACTTCATAAAAGAATTATCACTACCTCCTTTGCACAATGATTTCCTCTGGATTAAACACTCCCTTCCCTCCTGCAAGGTAGGAGGTGCATTAGATCCAGGAAGTTAGGGAAATACACAAGGCTCAGAGAACTCCGGAGTTAAAGAACGCCTGAGATCCCTCCTCAGCTATATGACTGCGACAGCTGAGAGGGTAGGGGGCTCTTCAGTGGAGCTTCCTGTGGGCTGGGCGGGGCACTCCAGGGGTGAGCTATCACACACGCCAGTGGGCTTTCCAGTGCTGCTGCTGCCTTTGAGTCAACTCCGCTCCTGTAAGTAACCCCTCACTCAGGCTTCCCTAACCCCATAAGCCTAGGCCTGGGTGGGACTGTTTCTTCTATCTGTCGGTGGTGCCTTATCTGGAGCTAATAGATATTTGCTCAAACCTCCCCAAGGAGTCACACATGCCTGCCTCTTATTGATGAGAAATGGGGACACTGAGTTCATCACTAGTGCTGGGAACATGATTCAGGTCCAGGAATCTGACATAGGAGTCTACATTTTTCATAACTCTGACACATTGGTTTGCTTGTTTGGTTGGCTAGTTGATTTGGTTTGGTTTTTTGAGCAAAGTTTCTCTGTGTAGCCCTGCTGTCTTGGAACTTGCTCTGTAGACCAGGCTAGCCTTGAACTCACAGAGATCTGCCTACCTCTGCCTCTGGAGTGCTGAGATTAAAGGCGTGCGCCACCACCGCCCGGCCACATTTTTTACTCCGACAAGCACGACCATCAGTGTATGGAGACATTAGCTTCATAGGCGTCAGTCAGTTAGTGTGAGTTCTGGGGAGGGTCGTATTTTCCAGGCTAGCTCCCAAGTTACAGATGAAAAGAAACAAGTCCATACTTTAAGTACGGAGACAGCAACCAGGCAGTGGGGAGAACTGGGGCATTAAATAATTCTAAATTCATGTAGGCAACACAAATGAGAAAAAATAGAGACGGAATATTCCTTAAACTCGATCAGAATTGTACAGCTGGGTAAGAATTCCAGCAAAAAGGAGCAGAGAAGTGTCAGTTAGAACTTTCTGGTGAACTCAGACATAAGAAGGAAGCAAGTGTGTCGAGCTGGCGTGTGCCTTGAAGGAAGCTGGAGAAAACAGGTTTGTCTGTTTTTGGCTTTAATGGACAGGAAGTCAAGAAATTTCAACATAGCTTTTAAAAAAATATTTTAACTTTTTGTTAAATCATCTAACCATCTTTTAGGATAATTTTTCTTCCAGATGAAGCCAAATTATACTTTCTCCTAACTTACATTTTAGCTTTTGGGATCCTTCCATATAAAGTGGAATGGATTTGCCAAAATCATTGCAGTTTTAATGCCTGATTCCATCAAACTTCAGTGGGGGACATGAACATAACATAACTAATGCACAGCATGGGGCAGTCTTCATCCCATTTTTTCCTCAGAAGTAAAGGCCAGGGGGGTTCATTTCAGGGCAAATGCTGAACCCCGCATGCTTCCTCGGCCAGTCTACGCTCGTGTGGGCTCATAGAAAGACCAGTTAAAATAAGGAGAGAAGAACAAGTTGACCTATAGATATAATTATAGCAGGATCTATATGCGGTAGAATAAACTAGAATACAGAATTAAACCATCAAAGCATTGAACAGTTGCTTCCACAATGAAGTCACAAAACTCTACCACAAAGCTGTTTTTATTTTCAATCATATCTACTTATTGGAATATAGTCTCCCTTTTTTGAGCAAAGGCTAAAGTTTTACTTTTTTTAAAGACTGATTAAACTGTCTATTTTCATATGACTATATATACAAAAACTGAATTTTCTCCTTTCCAAAGCCAGCAGCCAAATGAATTTAGCATGCATTAATGTACTTCATAGCTGGGTTTAAATGGGAATTGGCAAACTGTAAGAAAACTTTTTGGGAAAAGCTCTTGAGCAAAGAGGAGCTTATAATGTCACTGAAACCGTGTCAAACTGAAGTGACTTCATTAGGAACCCAGTCTTAAGTGTATTCACACAGTCCAGTTTCATTTACCTGTACCACGTGTTGTTCTTAACTACACGTTAAGCTGAATGGTTTGAAAGCAGATGATGAAAGTCCATGCGGTGACGTCAGTGGTTAGAAAGGAGGCTCGGGCATGGGCTGGCACTCCTGCATGGGCTGGCACTCCTGCACAGGTTGGCACTCCTGCACACGGGGCACAGCTCACACCAGGCAAACAGAGTGCTTCAGGCTTCGTACATCAATACAATCTCTCATCTACCGAGTTTATCTACTTTACCAGTCATTTGTGGGGTACAGCACCTTCATCCTAACTCTGGAAAGACCTTTGACTTGTCAGAAATGTACAGAGTGGTGAATGAATGACTGAATATATAGATGACAAATATGCCACAAAGACATGTCTATGTTAAGTAAACAGTCCATGTAAATGTTTTGCACATTTGACTTACTTCCCTGAATTTATAAGCTTGTAAAAATAAGCCATGAATTGTTTGGCACAGGGATCATGTCTAGAAGACACTTTATAAATTATCATGTGCTGAGTAAATTTTCAGCTAGCACTAACTGCCATACTTGTCAATGTAACCACCAAAGTGGCCCTTGGAAAGAGAAGAAAAGCTGCCAGAGGGAGAAGATGGTACAATTTCAGTTCATTGAAAAAGTTTAGGAGGAAATTCTGTTCATCGCACTTTCCCACCAGAGGCAAGAAACTTTCTTCCAGGGCATCAGTCCACCTGATGTAGTCCTGACTTCTCTAATACAGAGGGCTGCAGCCATGCCCAACAAGTATCTGGATTCCACCAGCATCAAAAGGAAGGAGAGAGGAGGGGAGAGGAGGGGAAGGGGAGGGAAGGGGGAGGGAAGGGAGAGGGAAAGGAAGGGAAGAGAACGGATGGGAAGGGAAGAGGGGAAAGAGGGGAGAGAGGGAAGAATAAGGGGAAGGGGAAGAAGAAAGGGAAGAAGAAGAGGAAGGAAAAGGAGTGGAGAAGAGCTCTCCCGATGAGCAGTGCAGGGACCTGGACTCACCCGGAACTGGCTCTCCTCCAGCTTTGCTATCTATTATCTATTATCATTCGTTCATTCACTGTTTCTGTAACAACCACCACACTGTTTCCTTCTGCACTCAGGAGCACGAAGAGTAAGCACTTTAGGGAAACAGCTATGTGTACACATCGGGACACAATCTGAGGACGTCTCCTTTGGGTGCAGTGGTGAAGAGACCCCTCAATGCTCGAAGATCCAGACAAGCAAAAGGGAGATAGGTAACAGAGTTGGTGTGAAAGAAGCCAGCCAAGCTGAGGGGATGCAGGTTTCAGAGCCCCATGGTCAGGTATGAGGAACAACCAAGGGTACTAGTGCATGGCAATCACTGAAGTGAACAGAGGGGACCATGGCAGGTGAGGACTGGCAGGAAGGAAGGACCAAAAAAGGGTGCTGGTCCTCAAGAGTGGAGGTCATGGCAAGGTTTTAAGCAGAGGACAAAATGCTGAGATTTGCATTTTGAAAAGATCTCACAAGCAATTTAGATCTGAGCTGTACAGAAAACACCTGGGAAGCAGTGGGTCCCTCTGTCTGTTAGCCTGAGAAGTCAGTGGGCAAATGGACCTTGGTATCTAAGGAGGAGGTGGAATAAATAAATGTATCGACGAAGAGGTCAAGAATACACAGGGAGAGAAGTTTGGGGGTTGGGGAGGACTGAAGAGGATTGTCAGCGTTCCAGTGTAGAATAAAGTTGTAGAAGGAGTGAGGAGAGCAGTTGAGCTTTGTGCTGGGGACCCTACAGTGATAACTCAGTACTCACAGGTCTGTAGGAGGGAATAATAACAGTACTGTTGTTTCCTAGCTGAAGGAATCAAGGTAGACACAAATAAGCACTAGATGAGAGAGAAAACTCATGGAGCAAAGAGGACAGTGAAACGAAGTTACAGGGACTGCTGGGTTTGACCATGAGTGACCACTGCTGTGCCATTTCATTGGAAACTTGAGAACTTAAAAAGGAGCCCAACATGTCAATCCATAAACTGTAGGTTAATCGAGATATAAAGGGAGAGTTTGCTTTTATAGCAGGCAAAGAAATTGGACCCATTGCTACTCTGATCTTCTCTGCTCTCTTTAGCTGAAGCACTGGTGTGTGTGCGTGTGTGAGTGTGTGTGTGTGTAAGCATACAGCCATATGTGCACACACATAAGGAGTGTGTACTGATGCTTGAAGTTTTGAGATGCCACAAGTCAGAAGGTGAAGGGTCTTAGCAGCTCTTCTTGAGAGGGTTGTCCTGGGGTGTCAGAACAGCTGCTAAAGGTGGGAAGACAACAGCCCCTTGGCCACTCCATGCACTGCCGGCCATCCCTCCTCTGTGTACCCACGGCACCCTGCTCTGCCTCTATGTAGACAGCACCTTACCCAGGGACCATAAAGACTAATTAACTCATCTGAGTGTGCATGCCTTCAAAGGAAAGACTACATCTTGCTCATCTTTGTGTTCTCAGCACCTACGATGCTAGTCTTCATGGTCAACCTGACTGGACTTAGGGTCAACTAGGAGACATGCCTCTGGGCCTGTCTGTGGGGGCATTTACAGAGAGATTTAACTGAAGGTTGAAGGCTCACCCTGAATGTGGGTGGCACCATCCCACAGGCCAGGCTTCCAGACTAAATAAAAAAACAAAAAGGGGAGGGTATTTAGAAGGTATTATATGCATGCATGAAATTGTCTAAGAACAAAACTAATTAATTTGTAAACACAGAGACAGCAAGCTCAGCACTAGCCTTCATTTCTCTATGCTTCCTGACTCTGTGCAGTGTGGACAGTCATCACATGCTCCCGTCATCAGTAACTTCCCCTAATGGATTTTAGCTACTCAAACTGTAAGCCAAAACAACCCCTTTGTCCTGGAAGTTCCTCTCGTCAGGGGTTTTGTCACAGTGACAACAAAAGTAATTGATATAGGTTATTAGAGCAATCATGAACTAGAATGACCACGGACGAGCTTCTGACCTGTGCTGGAAACACGCCTCATGGAGCCATGTCCAGGAACACGGCACAGAAAGCAGCTGGAAGGAAGGCTCTTTTTGCAAGCTGTCAGGGTCTGTTCTGCTTTCAAGGCTCCTCTGCAGATTTGGGGGGTCTTCCCACACCGATGTTTGTCCTAAATGGCCACCAGGTCTGTGCCCATCAAACCTTTGGAAATTCATAGCTGCTGTGGGATTCCAGGGGCTTTATTCATTTCAAAAAATGGACCTAAGTGTACCATTTCAGTATAATGCCAACATAATTAAGATGTCAGGAATAATCTGTGAGTATCACATGTTCAATAGCTTACTAGATGTGTGTGGTGATATTTTATTTGTGTTCTAACAAATAAAACTTATCTGGGTATCAGAGGAGAGAGCCAGGCAGTAGATTAGACATAGTGGCCAGACAGTGGTGGCACGCACCTTAATCCTGTCACTCGGAAGGCACAGATCTGTCTATGCCACTGAGACTTCATGCATCTTGCTACACTGTCACAGGCATTCATACTTGGTATTTCACACATAAACCCATACTGTGCTTCCTCTCACTTATATCCTGAATCACTCTTTAATCAATAAGTATTTATTCTTTGTCACATGTGTGTTCTGTGTTATATAAATCACTACAGAAGTCAGTGAAGACTTTCTTCAAAAAAAAAAAAAAAAGTTAAGGGCTGGAGAGATGGCTCAGAGGTTAAGAGCACTGGCTGCTCTTCCAAAGGCCCTGAGTTCAATTCTCAGCACCCAAAGGGTGCCTCACAACCATCTATCATGAGATCCATTCCCTCTTCTGGCCTGCAGGGATACATGCATGCAGAACACTGTACACATAATAAAATAAATCTTTTTTTAAAAAAAAAAAAAAAGTTAAAACCAGAAATCCCATATGACCCAGCCACAGAATTCCTGGTTACAAATTCCAAGTACTCCAAGTCAGCTTACCACAGAAATACTTGCACATTGCTGCGTTATCCACAATAGCAGAAATGGAATCAGCCTATATGTTTATCAACAAATGAATACATAAGGAAAGTGACGTACTTATGCACAATAGAACTTCGTTCTGCCATAGAGAAAAACTGTGGCATCTGGAGGGAGGCTGATACACCTGGAGATTGTTACATTAAGTGAAATAAGCCAGACTCAGAAAGATAAATATATTTGTCTTTTTTATCATATGCAGACTCTAGATTATGTATCCATGTGTGTTTGCATGCGCGTGTTGAAGGGGAATCTTAAAAAGAAAGGAAGAAATCTTTTTTTTTTTTTTTTGTTTTTCAAGACAGGGTTTCTCTGTGTAGCTTTGCGCCTTTCCTGGAACTCACTTGGTAGCCCAGGCTGGCCTCGAACTCACAAAGATCCGCCTGCTTCTGCCTCCCGAGTGCTGGGATTAAAGGCGTGCGCCACCACCGCCCGGCTAAAGGAAGAAATCTTAATGGAGCTTAAGGAAAAGAAAAATTAATGGAATGCATGTGACAAGAAAACAGGAAAAGGGACTATTTCTAGCTAGGAAAAGTACCTGCAAGAAGCGGTCAGGAGGATGTGGCAAGATAGTAGATACGGAAATGGATAAGGACAAAGTAGAATAACACACACATACACACACATGCTGTTTGCACACACATGTGCTTTATTATTAGCTATGTATGTGTGTATAATACTAAAAACATTTTTATACACTGACTTTAAAAATAGGTCTGTGTTCTCTTTGGTTATAAGCATCCAGTGATTGACAGGCTTTGACTGATACCCATCTCCTGTACCCAGATCAAGTATTGTACTACATTTTGAACACAATGAACAAGTCACCATTTCTGGACTCAGGTAGATTATGTTCACAATTTGTACCAGAGAGTATGGTGAAGGTATGCACCAAGAGTGAAAATATTGGCAGCATATCTGTGTATGAGAACCCTATCTGACAATGTCAAGAACAGCAGAAGAAGAACAGGACCAGAGGCCCAGAACCCTTAGCAGGACAGCTCATGGGGAAGGGTTGTGTGACCTAGGCAGCCTTCACAAGTCAAGTGTGAGCCAACTCCAGACATGAGCTGGAAAGAGGCCAAACCATGTATCAGAACAAGTCAGAACATGCTGGGACATGATTCTGGTTTCCCACTTCCACATCTGCACAGACCACACAAGAAGTCAACACTGGAAAGCATACATAGGGAATGGTTCTAACACAGAATTTTTCAGGCTTGAAAATCCTGACACACCGGGTAAGACTGGTGCTCCAAGGAAGATTGGGAGAGCAGAGACACAGGAAAATGCCAGCCTGTGACACAGCCCTGAGGAACACTACACTTAGTGAGAGAGACGGACTGTTCTGTCATCCCCAACAGAGAGGAGAGAATGGCAGGCAGGAGCATCACAAAAACCAGGTGGAAGCCTTTGAGAGGATGCCAGGGTATCCAGGAAATAGCAGTAAAGTGCACTGATTTGGTTAGGGCACCGGGCAACACCGATGCCTTTCGAAAACAAACATCTATGCCAATGGCAAAGCCTTCTGTCACTCAGTAAGCAAATGTGAATGAATGAGACCAACTCCAGCAGAGACTACAGTTCCCAGGGAACCTCGCACTTTCAATATAGAAAACGGAGCAGAAATACTCATCTGTAAAATGTTCCATGTAGGAATTAAAGCATGAAATATTGGCGGGGCAACCACCACTAAGCAATCTGTTGGACCAGTCTTCCACAGTGAATTCTGGGGAGTGGAGAGGATGAAGTGAGAACGTGTTGTGGGGCTTCTTAAGAGAAGAACCGAGATCGTGAGACCCTTCCAGACCAAGCCAGGTCAGGCCACGCTGCCACAAAGCCCATCTGTTAATAGTTGTCGCTCTCTACAGAGCCGTCTACAGTCATTCTTGACAGGTCTTTCTATGCTAGCTCCTGGGCTGACACCCCAGGTGGCAGGAGAGGTGGGACCAGAATAGGGGCATGTTATAAATGACATCTTAGCTCACCTGACCATTTTTAAGTAGGTGGGGGAAGGGGGATATGCCAAAGATGCACGGAGACCTGAGCAAGAAGGGAGACGGCAAACACCAGACTTTCCCATTGCTTACCAAGTGCTCAGAGCAGCCACCCCGCTCCTCCCAGCTCTCCCTCGGAGGAGCGTGCCATGTGCCTCCGCCCCACCCAAAATCCCTGCCAAGACACCCTTGTACTGTGCACAGGCAGAAGGTTGGGGAGTGTGAGTCCCCGTCCTTCACAGTTCCCACTGACCACATAGAGCACCCAGCCGGTAGTGTAGACCCTTTTCCGGATTCTACGGAATTGGATCTAATAAACAGAAAGGCATTCAGCACCTCAGTAATTAGGTGAAAATCAGGGTGGAAAAGTCTTTCCATGTGCCAGGGGAAAAGATTACCATCTAAGATGGAAAAAAAAAAAAAAAGCGCCTGTGTCCATCTTGGAGAAATTTACACACTGGCATCTTAAATGGAGGCAGGTTTTACAGCATTAATTGGAGATTTTTAGCAGCAGGTGGTGGGGTTTCTTTTTATTTTGTAAAGGAAAGTCTAAGGGTTGTCAAATGGCCTGGGTAGAAGTGGATTATTTTGAGGATTTTTTTCCCCAAGCTCTCTGAAATGAAGCTTTTAATGCCTGCCGCGTAATGGCCTTCTTTTTCCATGTAAATGTGGGATCAATCTAGTTTTAAACAGAAAAGATTTTTCTAATGCGTCTTTGGTATTTTTCAAGCTGTGATACAGCTGATAGGAGTGCTTATAAAATGTAAATTGTCAGAAATTCATATTTATAAGCTTTTCTGTTTAATTTTAGAATGCTGACTTTTAAACATTTGCTAATGAAGAACTAGGAGAACTGTATTATGCACTAACTTAAACATCCAGACTCCACCTCGGCGATGGAGAAGAGATGAACCTCAGGTCAGTCTCTGGAGAGAAGCTGACTCCCTGTTAGGTGCTGTGTGGCCGCCGTCTTGCGTGGCAATTGGAGATCTCCACCATCTTTGACTTTTAATCTTCTCTGAACAGATACTGGAAACCACAGCTCTGCCAGCTGAACACTTGAGGACACACGAGCTTTCCCGTGCTGAACCTAGACTGTTCCCTACAGCTGTTGTAGATTTACCACTGTGTAATATATTACCTCAAAGAGCTGGAGGCCAGAGTCTGCCAGGTTCCGTCCTGGGCTAACTAGAAGTGCTAACGGAAATAGGATCCCTCCTGAAGGATTCCTGAGACCTACATCCACTTGTCATTTCTGGCCACAGCACTATTCAGCACACAGGCCCCTCCATCTTTAAAACCAGCACTGAGTGGTGTGGGGTCATAACAGATCTCCTGCTCTGGTGACCTTTTCACACATTAAAGAACCCTCAGGATTACTCACATCCATCAGTCATTCACAGTCACTGCCTTAATTTGAGCCAGCTGATTGGCAACTTCTATTGCCCCTTGCAGCCTAGCATTTATTCACACATGGGTATGAGTTTGGGTGCAGATCTTTGGGAGCCATTATTCTGCCTAACAAGTCCCCCAATAAGACATTGGGGGGGGGGGAATGTAAAAGACTTTCACAGTACAGGAATCCCTGCTTTTCTTTGGGGAATTTTTCCAAGACCCCCAGTGGATGCTGGAAACTGCCAATGTTAGCAAACTCTGCACACAACTGTTGTTTCTGTACGTATGCCCAGTGCAGTGTGGGTATGACAGACAAGAGACGAGTCCCACCCCAGACTGGATGAAGCAAGGATCAAGCCCGGCAAGATAACACTTTTCAGAATGACAAGCAATTGAAAACACAAATTGTCTGTTTGGGAAGGATTTTTGTTGTGTTTTGTTTTTTTAATGTTTTTGGACTATTTTACCATGGGTAACTGAACCTCTGGAAGTTCTACTGCAGACAGCAGGAAACTGCTTTAGAGATTTTGAAAGAAAAGGCAAATAGAAAAGGTGGTTTAGTCTACGGGGGCTTGTGTTAGATTTTCTTCTTGATACGTGACTACAACCCTGAGTTACTTCAGCTCGTGGCTTGAGGGTACAGGTTCCATCACGGTAGCAGAAGCATCTCACAGAAGTGGCTACAGATGCCCGAATTGGCCACAGCTTTGGGGAGAGAGGCCTGGCTGGATGGGAAGCTGTCCTAAAACTCTCTAGCCCTGTCCCTATGGCCCAACATCCCCCAGATAGGTCCAAAAGGTTCACAACCGCCCAAAACAGTGCCACAGCTGGGGACCAAGGGTTCAAACATATGGGATGGGAGGAAATACTTCACATTAAGCCACAGCAGAGTTGTCTTTCTAGAACATTCAAATTCTAATATGATTATTTTTAATCCCAAACACTGTAGCTTCATATAATCTAGAATATTCATGCGCCAATAGTCCTAACGGCTCAGCAAGCTCAGGGGAGAGGACTACTTGAGCTCAGGCCTTCTAAACCACCGTGGAGAAGATGAGGAGACCTCCAACTCAAAGAGAAAGTTCAATCTAGCACCTGTAATCCCAGCATTAGGTAGGCAGAGGCAGGAAGATTATGAGTTATAGGCCATCTAGGCCTATATAACAAGGCCCTATCTCAAAATTTTAAAAAGTTTCATGCTCACATTATTTTATAGTGTGTCCTTCCTAAGGGTATGTTTTATGGCCATGCTTTCATTTGACTGGTCTCAGGGCTACGGAAATCAAAATGGCTCTCCCAAACTCCCGCAGCAACCTTTCCAGGAGGCCTGTGACCAAGCCTCTGCTTCCTTCACACACCCAGCCTGCTGCGTCATCCACGCTCCCTCTCCTTCCTGCCCCATGTGAGCACCTTCAAGGGATAGTATCTTCAGAGATGACGCACTGGAGAAGCGAAGGTTTCTTCACTGTTCACTAAGCAAATTTTATTGATCACCTACTGTGTGCTAGGCGCCGGGCCCCGCACCTACTCTGTGCTAGGCACCGGGCCCCGCACCTACTGTGTGCTAGGCACCGGGCCCCGCACCTACTGTGTGCTAGGCACCGGGCCCCGCACCTACTGTGTGCTAGGCACCGGGCCCCGCACCTACTGTGTGCTAGGCACCGGACTCCGCACCTACTGTGTGCTAGGCACTGGGACCCCGCACCTACTGTGTGCTAGGCACTGGGACCTGCACCTACTGTGTGCTAGGCACTGGGACCTGCACCTACTGTGTGCTAGGCACTGGGCCCTGTTCTAGGAAATGAAGAAGAAAACATGAGCAAAGCTTCCTGGCCTCATAGACATTTTTTGTGGAAGAGGAGGAACAAGGAAGATAAAAATAATAAACAAGAATACTCTATCGGGAGAGTCTTGTTGAGCATGTGGAAATTGATGTGGTTTCTAATAGGGTAGTGAGGGTAGGCCTCTGAAAAAAGTTAATCTTTAAATAAAAACTTTAAAATATGAAAGTTAATATCTGGAAGGAGATTGTTCAAGCCAAGGATATAGTAAGCACAAAAGCCCTGAGGTGGGCAGACAGGAAAAATTAATAATAGGAAGTCCTAAGCTCTGCCCTGTGAAAATTATACCGAAGTCTCGTTTGGAAGCCTGGGGACTAACGAGTCTCCTCTGCAGCCTCTTCATTTTCATTGTAAGAGTCTCCCTTCTCCGTTTTTAGAATGTCGATACAGGACTGCGGACAGCACCTGGGGTTAGCACTTGCTACTTAATGATGACAACCAGAATTTGAATCACAGCACCCATGCAACAAGCCAGGTGAACAGAACTGATTCCAATTCTGAGGGATTTGATACCTTCTTCTGGCCTCTGCACATGCACAGGTGTGTATCACCTTCACACACGCACATGCACACGCACGCACGCACGCACGCACACGCACACATACAGACATACACACACATGCATGCACATACACACAAATGTGCACAAATACATGTGCACACATGCACACACGTGCACACTTTCATGTACACACACACATATATATATATATACACACAATTAAATAAAACAAATCTTATTTTTAATGACTAAGCAGCTCCAATAGGCCATTTTTTTTTCAGAGCTGAGAACCGAACCCAGGGCCTTGTGCTTGCTAGGCAAGCGCTCTACCACTGAGCTAAGTCCCCAACCCCTAGGCCATTTTTTATTCACATATGGAAGTCTGTGGAATAATGGTGGGAGTCAGCACCAGAGAAGCTCAAAGTCACCTGAGGGGAAGGGACGCAGAGGCAAGGCACACTTTGACAGATTTATGACTAGCCCTCCAGACAGTCGTCTGGACAGAGGCAAGACTATGCTCAAGAAACACTACCTCCCTCCTTTCTTTCCCACACCTCTGCCATCTGACCTTGCCTTATGTCTTATGTGTTCCTTTGCTTATCGCCTGCCTCCCTTGTGAGAACATTCACTGCCTGATTACAGCAGGCCTCTGGCTTACGATAGGCTCTGAATTCCAGTCCATGCACATGTCTGGCCGAGAGCATTGGTGTCCCAAGAAGGCCCAGGAGGAAGAAATGGATATTAAGCAAGAACCTAGTGCTTTCTTTGGGAAAACACTACCGCTATTTCTACACATGAGAGGTGTTTCTTTGAAGGGGCGCATACCTGCCTCTGGCCTCTGGCGTTGTCTCTCACTGGGACAGCTCGGGCAGGTGTCTGCTGGGACAGAGGCACTCCTGAACCGACCATCTCTCCTGCTGTAGTGGGTAGCCATTCCAGCTTTGATCTGAAAGTTCCAACGCCCACTGAGGCTTCAGTGACTGTCACGCCTACAAGGCAGGGCTAAGGGAGGACCCTGAAGACCCGAGATCCGGATGCGCCAGCTCTCTTGGTTCACGGACCCTGGACACTGGAGGTAGACCGAGCAGAGTTCTCCGGAGAACACCGCCAGGCTGCACTACACCTTCCCCAGACCCTGTTACCTATCCCTTCACTTGTGAGTTACCCCACAAAATAAACCTCCCTTTTAACTATGTGGAGTGGCCTTAATAATTTCACCAATACCTGTTAAATGTCAGATTCTTGAAAATGCTTAGAGAAACTTTTACCTGGGGGAGGGTGCCATTTTTGCTCAAAGGTGTAGAGCGGGAAGGGACAGGGACATTATAAAAAGGGAAGTGTAATTATTTATCTGAAGGTTTTTCCTGGGGGGCTGCACAGACTTGGTGTGACTGAAACTATCCCCATCACATTAATAATAGTAATAAAAAGGCTTTCACCTCCTGTGACAAGAAGTTGCAAATCTAACTAATTTTATCTTCTCCTCTGAACATTTCCCAGGATGCAACAGTAGCTTTCAGGCAGACAGAAATTATTCACTATTCGCATAGAGCCTACTCCCTTTCAAAAATGACTTTGAGATAATATTTGTTTCATGCCTTTGGTAATTTCACATATACATATATATAACTAAAGTGTTCAATTTTGTTGATGGAGCAGTTTAAACTTTATATAGCAATTTAATCCACTGCAACAGATAGAAAAAGATGTATAGTTATGCTGTGGCTAGAACGTCGGTAATATCCATGCTCTCAAGCAGCGTGTTAGAAGATTTATTATTACATAAAATGTCATAAAATCAAAGCACCACATCTCAATTAACCAGGAGCAGAAATATTGAACTGCTCTCCTCCTGAGTAATAAATAGTAGTTCACTAAGTTTTCTAGTGCCTACAGAGGAGGAGTGCGGACATTCTTACAGACAAAAGGATGCTTTCTTGTGGAAATTAGCAAGTCATTTGCACTAGTTTTCAGAAATTCAAGTCTCAAGAGTCAATCAGCATGGTCTAACACCTAAAGAAAGTCACAAATCCCAAACTGTAAGCTAGGAAGCCATCAAAACAAATTAGATCACTGTGTTCTAAAGCCCTGAGGGACCAGAGAGAGTCAAGAATCCAAACCTTTCTTTTCTCTCGTGAGAACAGAATTGTGAGTGATGTGCTCAAGACAAGACTAGACCCTACCACTTAGAGTACTCTTTCATTTACAGACTATACCTATCAATAGACAAATATTATCTGTGGCAGAGTTGGAATAGAAGATATCAAATTTATCATGTTTCTTTAACATCTATGAAACTGTCTATAGTAGTTCCTTCCAGAGAGTCTGTTTGCAATAAGTATATGATAAATGTGGTTAAAATGGATAGATACATGGATGGATGGACACACACACACACACACACACACACACACACACACACACACACACCAAATAGGTAAAATGTCTATCAGACTTCATCAGAAAGCTCTATAAAATAGTTTGCACCTATCTAAATATAGAATTTTTTGATTTGAGTACTTCTTTCTATGTGTCTTTGTTTTAAGACAGGGTCTCAGAGAGATGCCAGTGAGCCGCCCAAGGAGCAACATGCAATGGGACGCAGACTTGCTATTTAAATGTAACAGCCACACTAAGGAGATGACTCAAAAGATAAGGATGCTTGCTCCCAATGCCTAATGACTTTTCACATAATGAAGGAGAGAACTGATTGGCCTCTGATCTCCACATGCATGTCACACACTCAACAGACAGCTTAATTAAGTATAGAGGGCATGCCATCGCATTTTTTAAAAGAGGCAGCCACTCTCCTGGACTCCTCCTTCCCAAATAAATCTCTTTCTCAGAAGATTCTTGGGTGTGAAGATCTTCTGTTTCACTGGCACAGAAAAGAAGAATCTTCCTGAGATGTCCCTTAAGGAACTGAGCCAGAGGACATTGCTGCATTCCTGCAGGGGTTTCCCCTTTGGAAGAGTGAAGCTGAAGAAGCAACATCTTGAGCTGGAGAGAAGAAGAGGCAGAGCTCTGCTGGGAAGCCCCCTTAAGATGGGGGGTGGGAGTGAGCAAAGCTCAGCTGTAGTGGCTCTCTCCAGGAGAAGAGCAGGATTGCTATACACTGTGGGAAGACAATCACCCACCACACCCCAACTTCAGGTATAGTCTGGTTTCCAGAACAGCCAGGATACCTTTCCCTCCAGAGCTGTAACACTCACCTACATTCGAGGTTGGTAGTTTCATGACCTAATCAACTCCTACATGAAGAAGATCCCACTGCCCCTGGATTTTGTTATGTGTTGAGATATTTGTAACTAGAGGAGAGCAGAGGAGTTCGGGGTGAAGGTAGGGGAAAGGGGAGGGGGATCAATGGAAATAGAATCTGTCTCACCCTACTATCTGAAGTTGGGTTTAAAGCACCGATCAAAGGTGTTGTTGGTTTATCTTGTCAACTGGACAGGATTTGGAAACAACAGGAAACAAACGTCTGAGCTGTCTATGAGAGTTTTTCCAAAGAGGTTTAACTGTGGCATGACTACCCACCCTAAAAGCAGGGGTCACTAGTCTATGAGCTTAGGTCTTGGATGGAAAAATAAAACTAAAAAATCCAAGAAAGGATGAATATGCTTTCTGTGAGGGGGCTGCTGGCCACATGCTGTTCACAGGAAGTACATTTCATCCATATGGGATGGGAGTCTTAGTTAACTAAGGTTGGCTTTGAACTTGCCATATAATGAAGAAGTAGCCTTGAACTCCTGGGTCTCCTACCTCCACTTCCCAACTACTAGAATTACAGATATTCACCACCATGTCCAGCTCTTGTTTCACTTGTCAAGATTTTGTTACAGCACTAAGAAAAATAACTAATACAAATCTAATGCAGAGAAGTTTGAGATGAAGGCAGAGGAAATGGGAGGAAATCAAAGGAAACAGACCTGTCTCATCCTATCATCTAAAGTTGAGTGTGGTGATATTTTATTTGTGCTGAAATGTGGTGATATTTTATTTGTATGTTAATAAATAAAATTTGCCTGGAGATCAGAGGAAATAGCAAGCCATTAACATAAAAGTCAGGCAGTGGTAGTACATCCCCTTAATCTGATCACTTGGCAGGCTGGGTCTCTGTGTGTTCAAGGCCACACTAGGGAACAGCCAAGCATGGTGATACACACCTTTAATCCCAGTACCAACCATAGAGATCTGGAGGTTTGGACAGATAGGCAGTGACAAGGAAGTGAGGCAGCTGGGCTAACAGCCAATGAGAGGGCAGAAAAGCAAGGTAATAAAGGCACGGGTAGACAGGACGTAGCTCACATTTTGGAAGCTACAGAACTGGTGAGGTAAAGTGGTTGGTGGCTCTCAGTATTACCATAATCTCTAAGGCTTTCACCCCTATATTTGGCTCCATGTTCTTTATTTAATAAGACTGCTTAGAAATTTGTCTATAGTTGGGTTTAAAGCACTGATCAGGAATGTGTTAGATTATCTTGTCAACTTGACAGAATTTGAAAATAAGGAGCCAAATCTAAGAGATCTCTGTTATTTCCTTCATTATCAATATAGTGTCTTCTGGGATTTCCTCCAAAGAACTATGGGCCACTTCTCTCAGGATTAAGTTTCTGCAAAGGGGAGGGGTGGCCCAGAGGTCTTGTATTTGGACAGACACACTCAGAACTCTCCTCACTTGCCATGGTTTAACTTAAGATTTGTCTACCTTATAGTGTTGTGAAGATGTCAAAGAGATATGCTAGATGTCTCTTGATTTGATCTTTTCCAAGGCTAGTGGTTTGTGCTAAGACTCTAGAGATTCAGCATGGGGTGAGCTGCAGCCCCACGAGGGAAAGCAACCAACAATATAATAAAGTGCTGTTGCCAGCATTGTCTGGAAAAAAAAAAAAGATAGGGTCTCATACATACCAGTTTGGCCTTGAACTCATTATATATCCAAGAATATATATCCAAGCCTATATATATTTATATATGTATGTAATGTATATATGTGCATATGTGTATCCAAGAATATATAATATATATCCATTACATATCTAAGACTCCTGATCCTCCTGTCTCTACCTCATGAGTGTTGGATTACAGACATAGGCCACTACCTGACCTAAATTTCACTGGGCCTTACATTCATTTCTAGACTTACACTGTTGGCCTCACAAGTAGCATAACATAAAAGCAAGAGCATCTCTGCTCCCTGGCACGCGGTCTGACTCCCCCCATCAGCACCTTGCATGATCTACCTGCTGTCCCCGCTCATTGCTATGTGGTGTGGTCATTTGTTCTCCATGCAAATCATCTGTGTGATGACAGTGCTGAACACCTGTAATCCACACGGTTCTTTAATGCTTCACCCCTTGTGTGTTATATCAGCTGTAGAACTGTTTGCTGTTTCATGTCCACGACTTCATCCCCCAACACAATTATAAATCTTTGTCTAGGAGCCACGTCTTAAGCATCACGGAGAGCAGTCAATAATCTATGTGATTTTACTTTGCCCTTAATGATTTAAAACTATCAAAAAGAAAAGGCTGGGTACAAAACACCCTCCAGCTGAGCAGCTTAGTGAGAAGGCCGCCTCTCTCTGAACTGCTGTGTGCTTTAGGAAATGGGGCAGAAATGGAAGGAGCCTGAGGGCACTGGCTCCATGTTTTCATGAGGAAATTTCTTCCTTTCTTTCCTTAAAGGGTGACTCATTGGACAGATTATGTAAATGGCCACAACGTCAAATATCTGCATTTTACCTCAATGAGATGGTAAGTTGCTGCTGCAATCCTAGTACGTGGGAAACTGAGACAGGAAGGGTTCCATGACCTCCAGGCCAGCCTGGGTTATAGACTAAGACCCTGTCCCCCTCATCCCTAAAAGCTACACTTCAACACCCTAGCTATTGGAGTCACAAGCCCATGGGTCTGTATGATAACGAAATTCAGGCTGGGAAATAAAATGATTATATACTCAACAAGCGTTAGTGATGATGGACTGCTGAATGCCACACTGAGTTCAAATCACACCAAAAGTAGTCCAGGTTAGATCCCATCTGTAAGCTACCCACCCTCCAGTGAAGAATCAGTATAAGATCTGATAGACAAAAGCACAAGGACCAATAGGCAAACACCTATCAGACTTGGATTGCAGCAAGAAGACAGCCACAGAAAAGGGGTTGGGGAATATCCTAGGAGAGGGTCACACCCAAGCTGAGTCTGAAAAATCAGTTAAAAAATAATTGGGATTGGCAGAACAAGTCTGAAGTTCAAGGGAGGCAAGAAATTACTTGGCTTGTAGACAAACTTACAAACCATTTACTGTTGTGAGCATATTCAGCCCAGTATGGCGTTGTCAGCTGATAAAACGGGGCACATCATGAGTCGGGATACCATATTGGACTTGGTCTGTGGGAGGCAGAAGCTGCCGGTGGGTCTAGAGCATGTGAGACACACAGTCACTTTTTAGTTTGGACAAATGGCACTAGAAACGAGTGCAGAGAGAACTCGGGAGAAAGACCAGAGGAAGCACCCTGAGGTTACTGTTGCCTGTAGAGAGAAAGCAGCAGCACTGCACACGGAGAGAAGGAGAAACGGAGAGGGAGAGAGTCACGAGCTGAGGAGCTTTCCTACAGTTGTGAAGTCAGTAGATTTGATAAACAATTGGAAGCAAGCAGCAAGGACCTGGGGAAAGCCAAGACTGCTTCGGTGGCAGGCACAGGCAGACACGGAAGACATCTGTTGAGACAGAGCTGTGCAGTAGAAGCAGTACACTTGGCTTTGGGATACTGGGACAATACCTTTAAACCCGGATCAGTCTGTGTGCCGGTGTCCTTTTTCACGCTCTGCCTTGGGGCTGGCTGTTGTGTGTCATGCAGTTCCTACGTGCAACAAGTCCTGAGTATCCACTGTACAACGTGAGTGCATTCATATATAAACAAGGTGAACCACAGGAATGGAGAGTTGCTTTAAATAGACGTACTGATAGCACATTCACCTAATGTCTAGATTCTGGTAGATGGAAAGTGTAGCAAAGGAATCAAAATACAAAATGGTCCTGACAGGCTGGGATATGGATTAAGAAATTAAATTTAATAGGAAAACAGGGAGGAAATTCATCATGGGCTAGAAAGGTGTGATTTGACATGTGTTCATAATGAAATAAATGTGAGATTTGATAGTACTTAAATTTAATATAATCTATATTAAGTCTGGGAACTTGGGACTTCACTCACTTAAAATGAAATACCGTACTTAATAGTACATATTTTTTCACATTGAGACAGGCAACAAAATACTCTAAATTTCATGAGAACATTCTAGTAGTCATTACAATGAACATGAATGTGGTGGGTAGGCTGTTCCTACCTGCCTACAAAGATCCCTTTAACGAATCAGGATCTTTTTCCTTCATTATATAAAGTAGATTTGACATAAAGCTTCCTTTAAGGACATAGTTCCACTTCCCAAACCACCAGTTAAGATGCTGGGACATGATCACTGAAAGGTAAATTATGCACAAATTAAGCTACACTCTGATGTTCATGTTTTGTTCTAAGCACCTCAGATTGGGTGGCCACTGACACATCCTAATGTTTGAAGGTGGACTGTCCCCAGGATGGGAAGTCCAGGACCCTTCTTATTGAGGGATGTTGAAAAGACCCTGGTGAGTCTTCCCTGAAGCAAGGCTGAGACAAGCATCAATACCTGCCTCAAGAAACATGGGAGAGCCTATCCTATCTGAGGTCAAGGGTGAACAACAGAGGGAGTAAATTACAAGCCACATAATAGGGACCTTGTCAGGGCAGCAGTGGGAAGGGAAGACCTGTGAGGAATGGACATGAGTGCCCTGAAGGTGCAAAGGCCCTGCTGTCCTCTATGGAGATTTGCTTTGCCTTTTTTTTTTTCCAATTCTAGAATAAAAGTCATGTGTAATCCAACTAGTGTCGCTCAGGGCTGTGACCTGGTGGCTGGCTGAATGTATCAACCTGAAGGAACCACAGGATTAGCATTTCTTTTTGAAAGAGGAACAGGAAAAAAAATTCTCCTGCTAGGACCAACATCCTGAAAGACACACCCTTCACCCAGAGTCCTGAAGGACACACATTTCCCCCACCATCCTGATGGATACACCTTTCCCTCAGCATCCTGATGGACACACCTTTCCCTCAGCATCCTGATGGACACACACTTCCCCCAGCATCCTGGTGTACACACCTTCCCCTCAGCATCCTGATGGATACACACTTCCCCAGCATCCTGATGGACATACACTTTCTCCCAGAATCCTGGTGCACACACCTTTCTCTCAGCATCCTGATGGACACACATTTCCCCAGCATCCTGATGGACATACACTTCCTCTAGCATCCTGATGGATACATACTTCCCTCATCATCCTGATGGACACATACTTCCTCCATCATCCTGATGGACATACATTTCCCCCAGCATCCTGATGGACACACACTTCCCTCAGCACATTCCCTCATTTTCTGCCAGAGATGGGTTAGACTACAGTTTCTTCTTCATTTCAACTTCTTAAAAAAAAAAAAAAAAGGCACAAAGTCACTTTAGTATAATAACTACCAAATAAAATCATCACACAGCTCATTTAAGGACGTCTCTACAATATTTGCCCAAACCTTACGCCTTTCACTCTCTTTAACTTCTAACTCTGTTACAGGCAGGGACATGAGTGACCTCCTAACTCACAGATGGCTCTCCTTTCTTCTAACAACAACCTGAATCTCTAACTTGATCATGTGACCCAGTGAGTGGACACATGGTGTTAAGCTGAGCCAATTAGATTCCTTCCTTCTGGTTGTTTGAGGGGTTTTGTTTGTTTGTTTTGTTTCTCCGCCTAAAGTCAAAAGAAGTCCTTCTTACTCTCCTTTTCCTTTGCAGTGTGGAAATGTTCGGTTCACAGGAGAAAAATGTGTGTGCAATAAAGAGCAATGATGGAATTAAGGGGGTGAAAGGATCGAAACCGAGAGGCCCCTGCCACAGATCCTGAGATGGCCACCTCAGGCTTTACTACTCTTTTTTTCTCTTTTGTTTTCTTCCTTCCTTCTTTCTCCTGTGTTTTGTAGAGCTGGGATAGAAGCCAGGTCTTTGCATGTGCTAGACAACTGCTTTGCCATTGGTCCACATCCCCAACTCCGACATTCTCTTTTCAATCTTCAAAGACATTTTGAACAAAAATTAAAACATAGTAAGATCATTCTAAAAAAGAAAACTTAGGAAATAACACCAGTTAAAGCTGATGGAGATGTGTGAGAGGCAGGAAGAGGAGACATAGAGTGCTTCCATTTGGTCAACAACGAACATGTTGGAGAATCAACATGACGAACAAGGTCATAATGGTAAATATACATAAAAATCATAGGTGGTATTGTCTTTAAAGTAAAAAGAATGTTCCAGAATCAGTGAAGTGGCCAACTGGTCAGTTCTAACTAGAAAACCATGAAGGAGACTGTGAGGATGCTGACGAACACCAGCTTAGAAGCAGCCAGGTTGCTTATTTTAACTCACTCAAAAAGTTAATTATCATCCTTGGCTCCTCAGTGACTTTAAGAGCTGCACTGGAAGGTAGGAGAGGTTGGAGGTAGTAATTGAACATCAGGTTTGTGCCAGTTTTTCTGCTCACACACATCATGCAATTTATCTCCTGCTAATTGAACTGTAAAGCTTTTTCCACTGAGATTTGGGGCTAAATTTAAAATTAGTGGACTTTTACAAAATTATTTTGTCAACAAAGTAGGAACAGACCTCCTCAGCCATAATGCTTTTCAATGCAATTTCTATCGGTTAATTCACATCAGGTCGTGGAAAATCATTAATGTTATTATCTTGATCACCGGGAGTGCTGGATAAATGACTTACAGACTTCTGGACTGGTCAATTTAAAAGGCTGGAGTAATCCAGGAAAGCTCATCAGATCCCTGCTGCGGCAGGTCTCTCTGAGAAGTGATTAGTAGCTTCCCGCTGAGGGCAGGAAGGAGGGAGGCTCCGCTGGGAAAGCAGAGCCAAGGCCCTCTGCAGCCCAGAGTTTACAGTCTTCCTGGGGTGTCCACAGCCTGGGGAAGTGGGGAGGGGTCTGCATTGCAATGAAGGGCACAGGAATGTTGTGACCAGATAATGGGCTCCTCCTTCTGCACAACTCTCCATGGGTTCACAAAGCATTTGACCTCTGCTGTGTTGGAGTGAAGTGTCCCACAGCCTCACGTGTTTGAGCAAATGATTCCCGGATGGTGGCACTGGTTGGGGAAGTTGGGGAGCCCTTGGGAAGTGGGGCCTTGATGGAGGAAGTGAGCCACTGAAGCAGTGGGACTAAAGGTGACTAGCCCTGCCCTACTTCTTGATCTGCCAGATCCGAGATGGCAGCCTCACACACAGGGAGCTGTTCCCACCACCATCCCTCCCTGCCAGGATGGGCTGAACCCTCATCAGAAACCAAATATGCCTGCCTGCCTTCCTTCCTTAACTTCCTTCTTTCAGGTTGATCACAAAAATGAGAAAGTAATTAATATGGCATTAATATCAAAACAGCCTTCACATGTATACAGATAAAAATAGACAAATAAATAAGTGAAAATAAAAGTGTTTATTAAGTGCAGGCAAAATGGCTTAGCAGGTAAAAGTGCCTGCCATGAAGCCTCCAGACCTGAGTTTGATACCTGGGACACAGGTGGTGGAAAGAGAGAACTAATTCCCAAAAGTGTCCTCTGACCTCCACACACACCTGATAGCACATGAGCACTCACTCACACACGCACAATAAGCAAAACAAATGTAAAACCTGTGTGTCATGTCTAGTAGGTGTGCTTAGTAACACCATCCTGCGGACTGGATCCTCACATCACAAGAAAAGTAAAAGCCGCCTCTAGGAATAGAACACTGGCTAAAATGTTCCCATTGTTTCTTGTGGTGTTATTTTATTTGTGCCGAAATGTGGTGATATTTTATTTGTGCTTTAATAAATAAAGCTTGCCTGGAGATCAGAAGAAAAACTAAGCCATTATAAGTAAACACAAAAGTCATGCAATGTTAGCACATGCCTTTAATCCTATCACTTGGGAGGCAGGGATCTGTCTGGATCTATGTGAGTTCAAGGCCACACTGGAAACAGAGCCAGGTGTGGTGGTACACACCTTAAATTCCAACACTAATTAACCATGGAGGTATGAAGGTCTGTACAGACAGACAGGAAGTGACAGAGCTGGGCAGGAAGAGGAAGTGATCTAGCTGGACAGAAAGAGCAAATCAGATGGCAGAACAGCAAGGCATACAAGCCTGGGTAGACAGGAAGTCACTCAAATTTGGAAGCTGCAGAGTTGGTGAGGTGAGGTTAGCTGTGGCTGTTCCTATTCCTCTAATCTCTCTCAGGTTTTAACCCCTATATCTGGCTCCGTGGCTCCGTGTTTTTTATTTAATAACACCATTTAGAAATTCATCTACAGTTTCTGAATCTCGGGACTCCCACCCTCTACCCACCCCAACACACACACACACACACACACACACACACACACACACACACACACACACACACACACACAAGCTGAAGGTGGAGAATGGGCTACTTGTGAGTCATTAAACTGTTAACCAAGATGAACACAGCAAGGGGAAATGGCCTGTGGCTTACTGTGAAGTCCTCTATAGGCCGTTTTAAGACTACAGCCATAAAAGAGAGCAAGAACTGAATCTTGGGCCACAGGGTTAAGAGTACTTGTTCCTATTGCAGAAGACCTGAGCTCAGCTCCCAGCACCAACATGGCAGCTCACAACTGTCTATAACTCCAGCATCAGGAGAGCCAATGCCTTTATTAGCCCCCTCCAACAATTGCACTCATGTGCACATACCCTCAACACATATGCATACATATAACTAAAAATAAAAATAACCTTTTTTTAGAAGAACTGAATCCTTTTATCCATTTTAAACGCTGTTTTAATTGCATTCACTTACATGACACAGTGTAAGAATATATGCGTATGAAGTATAATGGTCAAGTCAAGTTAGGTAACATTTTAGGTTTGTGATCTGTGTGAGTCCTAAACTCTCACAATACAATCATCTCCTGCATGAGGCCTGAAGAAGTGCAGGGCATTTGAAGCAAATACAGTTGACATACCCTTGATCCACTGGACCTCAACATTTCATGAGCTGATGCTGTCTGTGCACCACCAACAAAGGGTCCCATGGACAAGAAGACTGTTTGTTTGTTTGTTTGTTTGTCTGTTTGGTGTTTTTATTAGAATATTTCTGTAAAGAATTAAAAATTAAAATATTTGGAGGAAAAATAAATGGAGAATCACATTTTTAAAATACATATCTCCTCTGGAAATTTAAATAACATCTGCAGTATTCCCCAATCAGAAAAAAAGAAAAACCATTAAAAAAAAAAAACTTATTTTTCCATATTCATGAAAAGCTCTCAGGGGAGATGGTTAACTGCCTGGCAGTGTTTTTAAAAACTTCCAAAGCTCTCAGCACAATCATAAAAGAACTTATTCAGATAGGCCACCATCCCACCATCCTCCAAGACTGTTGTTATTGCCTTTCTGTCTCCCTGTATTTTAATAAGCTGTTCTAAAGAATGATAAAATGTGTGAGATAAAACACAATCATCAAAAATAATCACTAAAACAGAATTTAACGGTCTGTTACTAGTTAAAGGTGACCAACTCATCATCAAAAGCCAAAAACAATCAGATTCCTCCTTGGCCTTTCTTCAAACATCACATCATGCACCCGACTCACTTCACCCCACGCCTCAGAGCCCAAGTACACTCTGCTTCTCCACTGGCCTCGGTCCTCTGCTCATCTACAGGGAAGGTTTACTAGCTGCAGAGCTACTTTTCTGGAAGACTTCTCCTGACCTCTCCCTGCCCTGCATCCCCAGGCCAGCCCCAGGGAACTCAGGCCTCAGCAATGGTGTCTACCTAAATGCACACCTAGCTTCTGCCATGGGACTCTGAGCTCCCCAAGGACACCACAGACATCCAACAAAATCCTGATATGGGTAGCCAGTCAGCAGATGCCAAATGAGTGCCCCACTGAGAAGACCCTGGAGATATCTAGTCAAGACAACCAGGTGTCCACCCTCTTAAGTACCTCTCCTGTCCAAACACAGCAGTGTAAAAAAATGGGAAATGTAAAAGTGAAGACCAGACTCAGAAATGAGTTAAACCTCTCAGCAATTGAAGGTAGAAAAGAACAAAGTGGAGTGAAGGACTGGGCCCCCAAGCTGGGGTGCACAAGCTTCTGGAAGAAGGCAGCAGCTGAGGAACTCCACAGCTGCCGGGAAACTTGTCCACTTCGTGCAGCCAAGGGATGAAAATGAAATGAGACTGCTTACATCTGGACAGTCAGGTGCCCTGGTGAGTTCCAGCGCTGCCGTGGACTGGCTGAGTTATTTGGGGTAAATCACCAAATCCTACTATGCCCGTTTCCTCATAGTAAGATGAGGCTAATAGGAGTCACCTCGTGGAGTCATAGGGTCATTAAAGTGAAATGAGTGAGTTAATGTAATGTGTAGACACAGCACCTGCCAGGTTAGAAGCACAGACTGCTACCACCACTGTTTTTTTTATTACTATTATTATCATTGGTTGAAGGATGATAATAAAGGATTAGGTGTCCATCTTATCTTTTGCTCCAGGGGTAGCAGCTTCTGTGGCACTGAGGGTTTGGGTGGAAGAAAGACCTGGGGCCTGGTCTGTGGCCACAAACTGAATTAAGATGTCCTTGGCAATAGGGCTGACCATGTCAAGCTTTAGAAATTCCAGGAGCAGGATCCCCACACAATGAGGGAAGTTTAGGGGTTGGGGGTCAAATGATCAGAGAGAGGTGACCCCAACCACAGAAATGAAAATGGAAAGAGTGTGGGTGGGCAGGGAAGGGCAATCAGAACAGAGACTGGGAGAGACACCACGAGCACTCGGATCCAGAGAAAAGACACAGTGTGTCCTCAGCACCTGCTCCATCATCCCAGTGAACAAACTACTTCCTTCTGGTCTTGATGTCCATTGAGTGTCTTCTAACTACAGTTGAAAAGGCAGTTTCCTGCTTAACATAGCTCACTGACTCATCCCCAGGACCATGCAAGAGACCTTGGATGAGCATCCATGAGCAGCCAGCTCATGTCTGTGTGAGGAGTGAGTGATAATCAGAGACAATGGCCTCAATCCAGAAGATAATCTGGAGGACCTCAAACCAAATAGACCACATTGGTGTTAAATAATTAAAACTCTTCTGAGGCCAAGCATGGACTCCCAGTACTAAAGAGACCGAAGCAGGAGCGCTGAGAATTCAAGCCCAGCCTTAGCCCAGCCTGGGCCATATGGGACCTTGTCTCAGAAAAACTAACTAAATAAACAAACAATCTTGTTCTCCTTCTCCCATCACCAAGGGAAATTAATAAATGGTAACCTCCTGTATGCTTAGTCAACTGTCCAAAGGAAAATACAACTGAGTATAAAATTCTTGGAGCCAAGAATGCTAATCAAAGACTCTCTCTTAAAGAAAATGTATGAGATTCATTTTAAAATAAACCACTGGTAAAGGGAAGGAAATGTCCTCTCTGTGAAATTACAGGAGATGAACAGAAGTCACTCTGACCTTTCAGCCCCGAGGAAGATCAGAGCGCTGCCTCTGAGGCCACAGCTGGCCTGTCTTTGATCTGTCTGGTAAATGTCACCACACTGGATGAGGGAAACTAATTCAGGGTGTGGGCAGAATCCCAGTGAGGCTGGGTGTGAAGAAGCACCCCCACCTCCAGCTTCCCTCTCTGAGGCCCTCACGCTCGCTCTTCCTCTGTCTTCCCCATCCTAAGAACTGCGCTGCCTCCTCTCCCAGCTCCTCCTCCTCTCCCGGCTCCTCCTCCTCTCCCGGCTCCTCCTCCTCTCCCAGCTCCTCCTCCTCTCCCAGCTCCTCCTCCTCTCCCAGCTCCTCCTCCAGCCCCTCAGGGTGCCCAGGCCAGGCTCTCTTCTTCTATCTGCCAATTCTGATAGACTCCTTAATCTTATATGGCTAAAGTGTCACAAAACCAAGGTGGTGTGAGTCACCCCTGCTACAAACACACAGAATACAGGCAAACCATGAACTCCTAAGCTTCCTTCACAGCTCGGCTCAGAAGACAGAGAGTGTTGGCTATTTTGATGATTTAGGGACTGGCAAACTAGGAACGAAGATTCTCTCTCTCTCTCTCTCTCTCTCTCTCTCTCTCTCTCTCTCTCTCTCTCTCTCTGTGTGTGTGTGTGTGTCCTACATATGTGTGTACGTGTGGGTATCCTCAGAAGCCAGCGGAAGGTATTAGATCCCCCAGAGCTAGAGTTACAGGCAGTTGTGAGACGCCTGATGTGGGTTCTGAGAATCAAAGCAGGTCCTCTGAGAGAGCAGCAAGTACTCTTAACTGCTGAGTCATCTCTCAGCCTTGGAACTAGGTGATGTCACAGGTACAGCACTGGAAAGGGGACCCCAGAATAAACCTGGGGTGATTTCACAAGTTCCAAATCTCTAGAGAGTGGACTCTCTCACCCCCAGACTGCAAACGTATGCAGGTTGACCTTGAACTTCCAGAGTGCTGTAGTTGCAGATGTACACCACCACACCCCACTTATGCAGTGCTTGGGACCCAATCTAGGACTTTCTGCATGCTAGGCAAGCACTCTACTCACCAAATTACATGCCCAGCCCTGAAGTGGACTTCAAAACTGACTCCTGGCCCAGAAAACGGCAAGAAAGCTTAGCATTTATGATGGTTAAATCATCACTGTCAACTTGACTGGATTTAGAATGGTCTGGGAAACACAGTCCTGGGCGTGTTTGGGGATGTTTCCCAAGAGTTTCAAGTGAGAAGGCCCACTATGAACGTGGACAGCACCATCCGTGGCCTGAGGTCTTATAATGCATAAAAAGGAGGAAGGGACCTGAGCACCAGCCTCCATGTGAGCGGCTCCCTGTCACTCGAGTCACACTCCCGTCTACGATGAACTGCACACTCACACCATAAGCCGCAGCAAGCCTTTCCTTCCCCACACTGTTCTTGACAGGCTTTCTGTCACAGCAAAAGGAAAGGTAACTAATCCATTGTCTCTCCAGGTTCCTTGAGAATCAGAATTCTAACCACATATTACGTAAAGAGATAAAATTTCAATTTGTCTACCCAGGTAGTAAAGAAATCTCTAAATAAGGCATTAACCACAAAACTCCAAGGGGAAGAAAATCCCCATGGATTGAGCGTAAGCCAATGCGGACATTCTAGAGAAATGTCTCCTCAAGCCTTGACACAAAGGAGCAGGCACTGTGGTGGTCTGAGAACACCACCCCCAACACCCCACACCCCACACCCCGACCCGCAGGCTCATACATTTGAATGCTTGGCCCCTACTTAGTGGCACTGTTCAGAAAGGGTTGAGATGTGTGGCCTTGTTGGAGGAGGTATATCACTGGGAGATGAGCTTTGAGGGTTCTAAAGCCCATGCAAGACCCAGAGTCTGGTCTTGTCTCATCTCCCTTCCCCTCCCCTCAGCCTCTCTCCCTCCTTCCCTCCCTCCCTCCCTCCCTCCCTCCCTCCCTCCTCCCTCCCTCCCTCCCTCTTGTGGAGCAGATGAAAGCTCTCAACTCCTGCTCCAGCACCATGCTCCCCACCATGCTAGTCATGGACTTGCCCTCTGAAACCGTAAGCGAGCCCCCAGTTAAATCCTTTCTTTTCTAAACGTCTCTTCACAGCAATAGAACAATAACAAGACAGGTACTTGAGTGACACATGACACTAGACCCGCTTTAGCACCTCCTTGAGCTCAGGCTGATCTCAATGTCTGGAGAGACACAACCCAGGCTGCATGTGGAAGACTCCCAAGAATCTCCAGGCCAGAGAAAACCATGCTAACAGAAAGAAACTAGAGGCAGAAAGAAAAATATTGCTCGTTTTCTTTTGTATATAGAATTAAGTTTTTTTAAAGACATGTAGAATTAATATCTGCTACTTAAAATATTTCAATTAAGGTGTAGCATGGTGGTGCATGTCTTTAGTCCTTGCACTCAGGAAGCGAAGGCAGGCTGATCTCTGTGAGTTTGAGGCCAGCTAAGGCTACATAGTGAGACCCTGCCTCAAAAAACAAAGTTTCAGTTAGCTTAGAGATGACTGTGGTTAAGAGTACTTTCTGTTCTTTCAGAGGACCCAGGACGATTCCCAGCACCCACATGTCTGTTCACAACCTTCTGTAACTCCAACTCCAAGGGATCCAATATCTTCTGCCTCAGTAAGTACCAGACATGCATCTGGTGCACATACATATGTGCAGGCAAAACATCCATACACATAAAAATGAAAAGAAAGAAAGCTCACTCCCCAGCCAAAGCCTCCTGTAATTCCATGGGAATCAACCCAACAAATGCCTAATACTGTTGGAAGAGCAAAGCAAATGACAACGTCCTTTATAATATGCTGGAAGGAACTTGTGTAAATCCCCTGAACATGTCCCTTTATTGGGAGGGTATGAAGCAAGAGACAGATGACACTGAAGTTGGTTGGAGATGTGGACAGGGGAAGATATGAAGAGGAAGCAGAGTGCTGGAGAGAACCTTGCAGACAAATCCCACTAGTCATCCACACATAGGTGCTGGTTTCCCTGCAATTCAAATAAGCATGCCATGTTATCATATAAAGGCCTTTCTCAAACTTCCCGTGTTAAACGTTTAATCCCCTACCCATCTGTTGAGAGGTGGGATCCTCAGGAGTAGATTAATGTCACTGATTCATACCTGTCAGGAGGCTAGGGCAGGAGGACAGTCACAAGTGTGAAGCTAGCCTTGACTAAACATAAGACCTTGTCACAAAAACAAACCAAAAAAATAGACTAATGCCATTATTATGAGGGTGGGGGTACTATGGGAATTGAGTTCTTATAAAGGATGGGTTTTATATGCCCCACCCCTATGCACATCGTATGATGCCTTCCACTCCGGTATCATAAACCTTTAGAAGATGCCAGAGCCATGGTCTTGGATTTCACAGCTTCCAAAACCAGGAACCAGATGAATTTCTGCTCATTATAAATTGCTCTACCCGTGGTATTCTCAAATATCAACATGACACGGACTAAGACAGTTACAGAGCTTTATCCCACACAAGATGAGATATTTAAAAGAGAGAAGGTTAAAGAGTGTATGTTGGAATGGGCTCTGAAGTCCCGGTGATCTTTGAAGTTCAGTCCTATTCATGATTAGCTGCAGAATCTGAGTATGTTCAGTGACCTCTCTGAGCTCGGCTCCTGCAGGGTGGAAAAACAATACTAACAGCCACTGTGCTGGCAAATGAAAGTGTCCTGTGAAGTGTGTGGTAGAAAAACACTAAGTATCTGTACAAAAATTCTAAGCATCGCTTTTTTATTTAAAGATTTAATTTTTTTAATTATATGCATGTATATGAATACAGGTAGGTACATGTGCATGCAAATGCCAAGGGAGGCCAGAAGAGGGCGACAGATACTCTGGTGCTGGAGTTGTTACTAGTGGTAAATCTCACAATGAGGGTGCTAAGAACCAAACTCAGCTCCTCTGCAAAAGCAATAGGTGCTTTTAACTGCTGAGCCATCTCTCCAGGCCCTGAACCTTGTTTTTAATTGAGACACTTTGTGGAGCGGTTCTGTGCAGCGGGGTGTCACATACAAACCTCAATATCTTTACTTACAGACACAGAACCTCACACTCAAGACAGGTGGGCTGAACCTGCTCAACTCCTGGATGTCTTATTTATAAAAGAGAGATAACACCTGCCTCATGAACTGTTACGAAAATGAAATTTCACAACATGCATAAAGAGCTTCACACACGGCCCGGCACACAGGAGGCCCTCAGTCAGCAGCAGGGGCTGGTATTTCAGACACAATTTGCTCTGCCCAGTGGAACCGGCAGGGAAGGTATGATTAAGCAAAGGTCATTCTGTGACCTTTGGAATATTAAGGCACTAAGAGGTGAATTTTAATTTGCAATCCTCTCCAGGGCAGAAATGTGTGTTTATAGCTACACGCCATGTACTCTGTTTGTTAGCTGATAATGCCTTGCCCATATAAAAAGATGTGCTGACCTGTCCCATGTTAAAGGCACAGCAATTAAAAATAACTACAAACACTTTACAACGTGAACTTGGCCTGTGTTAAATTGAAATGGGAGTTCAACGGGGAATCACTAAGATGGTTATTCCGAGCTGAATGGGAAATGTCAGAAATGAGGTCAGATGAGTCCTCACATTCCACTGGACCTAACACTCTGCCACAACCACCATCAGTGTATTGGAGGAGCCTGAGTTTCTTTTTTGTATTTAATCACTTGGGAATCTGTTTTAGCAATGCAGTAGAAGAGAGATGAGGTGACTATAATCTCTCTCTGACTTTTGTTATTCTGACTCAATTAATATATTAATGTTAAAACTCAGCCTTCAAAAGAGCCACTCATTCTAAAGTAGTTCACTTAAGCATTCCCCTGACTCCCTACACAAAGAACAGAGTGAAAGCTGTGGCCATGTGACTCCGTTTAAGATGATGACTCTCTCAAAGTGTGGATGGTCCCACACCCACGAGTCTATGAGCAACGTCAAGTGGGCTCTGTGGGTTATGTGGGAGAGAGACAGAGACAAAGACAGAGACACAGAGAGGATACAAAGTTGGGATGAACTGCAGGAAGAAGAAGCGGATCTGGCAGAAGGAGGCACTAAAGAACAAACATGACCAAAACACCAAACATGGAAGTCTCAAAGAATTAATAAAAATAGTTTAAAATATTGTTTGCCATGCTTCCTTAATTATTAATAAGATATATGCTACTCGGGGTCTGTGCAGATATGAGTGTGACAGGCTGAGACCTTTTAACTAATGCAGATTGCTGCTGTCCATATCTGGGCATGGGATGTAGGAAGACAGTTCTCTATGCCCCATGATGCTTCTTTTTAATTCAGTGGAGAAGCTCAACAGATCCTCTCCCAGGACTTGAAACAGCGATACCTCAGTGCAGCTTGCATGGTCTGCTGTGAATCACAGGAAAAAGGCTTTCCTCAAGGCATCATTCCAAGATAAAGCAGGATGTGATCACTGAAAACTTCCCCTACTCTAGTTTTCTAGCTCTTTATAGCTCTGTGTGCAATTCACTCAAACCACCAAAGGGTTAAATCACAAAGCAAACTGTTGAGGAGTAAAGTGAGGCTGAATCCACATCCACCTGTGCTCTTCAGACACACTGCACTCAGCTCTGGGTTTGGAGAGAAACAAATGTCCAGGCAGCCTTGCCCAGGTCATTACCCGAGTTCCTAGCAGACTCCCAGCTCCATTCTCTTGACTTACCATCTCTCCTTGAACCTAACAGAGGTAGGGAGCAAGCTACAAAAGACAATAGGCAAGGGCCTCTGGGCAGGATGGAATCTATTAAGCCAGGGGAGAGCCAAACAGGTTCCTTAAAGCCAGAGCCCAAATCAGCTTGCCTAGTCCATGCTGCAAGGCAGAAGAGGCAGGACCAAGGATAAGCGCAAGTGGTGCAGGCCCAGGGAGTGTCATAAACTCTCTCTGTGGCCAGTAATTAATTCTGGTTGAGATAAAGCACATGAGCAGCCCCACCATGCTTAATGGGCAAGAACCAAAGAGAGGTAAAAGTTCTGCAAATAGTATGTGTTTCCTCCTTGTGATGATGAAAAATACATTCTGAACATATACCTGTCCTGTGCATTCAATTTCTAGCACTAGAAGACCAAAGCCCTGGTGGTAAAACTCATAACACACAATTTACATACACAAATATATGTAAGATGTCTGAGCAAGTCTAAAAGGCAGGCTGCTTTACAAGGATGAAAATAACACAAATTATTCTGCAAAAATGTCATTTGCTAACATAAAGCCCAGCCCTTACAACTTTCCTATTAATGCAGTATAAAAAAAGCAGAAACCATAAATCGTACCCCTAAAACACAGCTCCACAAGGTACCGAAATTACATCTCATGATGGCGCATAATTACAACACTTTCAAACAGCATTGAGGAATATGTCACAAGCAATGAAAAATGTCATTTATTTCCACTGACAGATATTAATTGCTCCATGTTGAAAATCTTTTGAACCATTGCTGATAAGCAAAAAGTGGCAACTTAAATGCCTGGGAAACTGCAAGGAGAGAGGGACTGACGGCCGGCAGAGCTCCCCCAGCAGAAGGCAAGGCACTTTCTCAAACAGGACGTCCATGATTAGAGCTTCTGAGTCACTGCTGCAACGTAGGAGGGGGAGGCATGGAGGAGGAGTTGCCTCCAGCAGCTCTAAAGTGTTATTAATCTCTGGGAGCACTGCATAATTGGAATTTAAAATTCCATCCTGCTCCTTTACAAATTGCCTTTGTCAAGGCAGAACTGGACAGTTCTGAGAGAACCTTCAAGGCAGGAGGGCACATGCAGAAGAGAAAAGAGAAGCCCAAGAGAAGCCAACTTTGTATCCTCTCTGTGTCTCTGTCTCTGTGTCTTGTGTCAGCCCAAGTGGTGACAGATACACACCTATCATCCCAGGACTCAGGGTGGGAGCAGGAAGAACAGGAAGTGAAAGCAGCCTGGGCTACAGGAGGTCCTGTCTCAATTAAAAAACAACGAACAAGCAAAAACCTAAAGAATTTCATATTTTTATTTGTGAGTCATTACAATAAAGTGCTTTTTTTTAAACTTTTAGTTTAAAATAAATAAAAAATAAATAAAGTTTAGAAGTAGAGAATGAGTGTGAATCACAAATGAATTCTACTTGTGGTCCACGAGGAGAGTATTTTCCCTGTGCTGCTGTTACTGCTGTCAATCACTTTTACTCTTTTAATTCAGAGATAGTGAGTTTTACAAGGCAGATTTAGGAACATGGCCATGCATGGTTGCTGTGTTGAGCTAGAAGCCATCACAGAGTTTATGAAACAGCTATCCTCAAGAGAATCTAAGTGAGTCACTCCAGACACCACCAAGACCAGCCAGGGATACACAGAGAGAGCTTGCCTTTTAAAAATTAAACAAGTAGTAAATAAAACTAAAAATTAAAAAAAAAAATGTAAGGGCAGAAATTGTGAAAAATAAAACATGCAACATAGAAAATTAAAGACAGACATTAGACTGATTATGAAAAATCAGAGAACATCAATTACCAACACAAGAAAGTTTTTCAAAGAATAATTTTTAAATGCTTATTACATTCTTATTTACTTATTTTGTGTCATGTGAGGCAAGGAGACACACATTGAACAGAGTATATGGAGGTCAGAGGACCACTTGAAGGAACAGGTTCCCCACTTCCACTATGTGGACCCTTGGGATGAAACTCATGTCTTCAGACTTGGAGGCAGGCACACTATGTCATCTTACCAGTGCAACATTACTACTATTCAAAAGAATAATGAACACTTTTGTACAATACATTTTAAATTGAACTCAGGTGTACTTGAAAACATAACCCATTAAAAGTGGCAGAATGGAGATGGAGAGTGGTTAAGAAGGAGAGTGCTTGCTGCTTTTGCAAAGGACAATGGTTTAGTTCTCAGCATCCATAACTGCCTGTAACTCCAGCTCCAGAGGATTCAATGCCCTCTTCTGGCCTCCAAGGGCACCTGCACTCATGTGCATACAAGCACGTGCGCGCAACACACACACACACACACACACACACACACACACACACAAATAAATAAAAGTAGAATAAATTCTGTTTTAAAAGTACAGACAACACAACAGAAATAAGGACACACGTCTAAGTGGGAACTTTAAAAACAACACAACAGAAATAAAAGCAAAAGGAATGTTACCAAAAACAAACATTCCAAAAGACACATGAAAACATACTTGACTCCATTAGTACCAAGAAAATACAACTTAAAACCCAAGTGAGATCTCATTATTCACACACTGGAATCACTAAAAAAACTTAACTGACAGAAACAAATGTTGGTGGAAGTGTAGCCACTCCCTCAAAGTGTCACACACAGATGATTGACAGGAGCAGGAGCATGGTTCTCTTCCTGGGTTGAAGCCTTGATTGGTGCATCAGACTTCTGATTGCCTCCTGAGCACACACAGCCATCCATTCCATCTGTGAATATTCACCCAGTTGCCTGCTTAAGACGTCTTTAAGCACCCTTTGCAGAAACGCTATGTCAATAAAAAGCTTATGTTTTAAAAACAACTGTGTACCAATGTCTGTGTATATTACCCACATGTGCCTATGTATGTATAGACAGTTACATGCTCAGAGAAAAATATCTCAGGATAGCTGTGCACTTCTATTTGTTGGAACTGAGGACAAGACACATGAAAAGGGTGAAGCAAAGTGACCAAGTGACCTATGTCTACATGGACAGGAGGAGCATTCACTAGAAGGCTGATGATTTGTGCCTATATAATGCTTTGTTCCAGAGCCCAGTATTTAGAGTCATGCTCCGCCACTGGATGTAGGAAATTAGAAATGTAAATAACTGTTAGTCCAAAGTGGCTCTTAAATCTTCTAATAATAGGGAATCCAATAGCATGCAGACAATATCTGCAGAACAGCTTTCCATCCATCAGCTCAGTTTAGGTCTAATAGCCTCTGTGTCTTACTGACATGCTCCTAAGGCATGGTGCACCAATTCAGAGCCATTCAACCACACTCCCTTTTTTTTATAAAGTTGTAACAAGATTAATTTTTCAGTTATTTCTGCACAGAAGTATCCATTGAACCTGAGTTCTAATATTGATTTCCAGAGTCAAATAAACAATCTTTCCTCTTGCTTATTACTTTGCTTGAATATGAATAAAATGTCTCTAGTTATACTGATACATACTCTAGGCTGTATTAACATTATGCCAGAGACACTGATAATCTTTAGCCATTACAAGATGGTCTATTAGCAAATTTGATCTCATCAACCTAACCTCAATTAAGAAAGCATCACTAAGAACTGTAATGTCAGCCGGGCGTTGGTGGCGCACGCCTTTAATCCCAGCACTCGGGAGGCAGAGCCAGGCGGATCTCTGTGAGTTCGAGGCCAGCCTGGACTACCAAGTGAGTCCCAGGAAAGGCGCAAAGCTACACAGAGAAACCCTGTCTCGAAAAACCAAAAAAAAAAAAAAAGAACTGTAATGCCTAACTATTAACACAAACAACTGTACAGAATTCAGAACAAATCCAGTCATTGTCCTGTCACACTTTTAGAGAGCTACTTACTACTTGTTACACGGAACTAGCTGGGTGAAAGACTCCCCCTGGCGAATCAGAGACCTAACTACATGTTAGGCAGGGAACCAGGGGAAGGGTTCCAGGGGTGAATAAGACCATGATGAGGGGGAGTTTTGTTCTCAAGAGTTCACACAGCAGAGGATAAAGACAACAGGACATTGGAAATGGCTCTATTGCAACCCAAGGCATGTCGCTGTGAAGTCACCTCCTGCTAAGGCTGCAGAGAAGAGGAATAACTCCACTCTGGCAGCTTTACAGAAGATACAGTAGTTCTGGAAAACTGGAGAGTGTTCCAGGAACATACAAAGAGACCTAGGAAAGACATCCAGTCGGGAAAAGCTTGTGTGTCCCTGGATGTGTGTAGGAAGCTAGTGGAAGATGAAGTTGGAATGAGAAGGAGAAGTTAGAGAAGGAATTTCATCAGGAAAGTTTTGAGTTTTCAGCCCATTGCTCTGGCACAGCTTATGGAGGAAGGGGCTTGGGAGAAAATGGAGAAAGAAGGCTGCGGTCATTCACGTGACAAAGAAGAATCGGTAAGTCAAGAGGGCCTCCAGGGCTCCCAGCACGCATGTCAGGCGGTCCCACACTGAGGGAGATCTAAGTCCAACTACAGGAAGACCTAACGTCTCTGGCTTCCTCAGGCACCTTCATTCGTGTACACAAATATGCACACATACTTTTTTTAATTAAAAATAAAATGAATGTCTTAATTACCTAAATTAAGTAATCACTGGTAGGGTTTTTAGAAGAGTGCACAGTAGGACCGGGAATAGAACTCAGTGAAAAGTAAATAACCTTCATCTTTTTTTTAAGATTTATTTTTGTTATTTTTTGATTATGTGTATGTGTGTCTGTATGTGGATATGTGCACACGAGTGCAGGTACCTGTGGAGGACAGAAGAGGGTACCAGACTCCCTGAAGCTAGAGCTCTAACCAGTTGTGAGCTGCCATGTGGGTGCTGAGAACTGAACTCAGGTCCTCTGCAAGAGCAGCAAACGCTCTTAACTACTGAGCCATCGCTCAAGCCCCATGAGTCTTTAAATTAATTTTTCATTATTACAAAACAGTCAAATAACAACCATAATTGTGTTTATGAGGAATCAAGATAGAAATCATGCCTAGTTAAAAATATGGGTCTCAATCTAAAATAAAAAACAAACAAATAAAACCAGGGTTGAGTCTGGAAAGAAACTGCCAATGCCTAGGGCTTTAGTGAAGGATACATAGCAAAGACTGTCAGTTACTCCAAGAAGAAGCCACAGTTCTTCTCATGAATGGGGGCACTGAGGAAGCCATGTTGTTCATCACCATGCACAGTACAACTAATACAGTGCTGTGTGTGAGGCCCTGAATTTACTCCCCACATAGAAAAAAAATGGAAGAGAAAGAAAGAGGCAGGAGAGTTAACTTGAGTTTGAGGCCATCCTGAGTGCGCTACATCATGAGTTCCCAGCCAGTCTGGGCTACAAAACAAACCCCTGTCTCAAAATTAAAAAATAAAAAGGAAAAAGAAATAATTACAACAAATCTCCATTGTCCGATAAACAAACCTCCAAACAACCTTTCCCTTCCCTGCTCATATTAAATTAAATTACTATTCTAATTTGGAGGCTTAATTAACATTTAACTACTTTTGGTTTAAAATGCATTTGAGATTTAAATACTGAAATTAGACCCATTTCTTTTTTTTCTCTCCAAATTATATGCCCAGGACTTCTTTCCTCAGATAAATCCAATGCCCAGTCAGCAGCAGCTCCCCTCTCCACTCTTCCAAAGCATCCCAGGGCCACACCCTTCCTTCTCTAACAAGTACAATGCAGGTTTAAGCTCCATGGAAAACCACAGGAACACATACACACACACACACTTTTATGCTTCTTCCCTGAGAAGCATATTCATGGTGTTAACCATAAACTATTATTAAAAAAACAAAAACAAAAAAAAAAACCTACCTGGCGTGCATGAAATGAGTGCTTACAGCTATTTTTCATTTTCAAAAATCACAATAGAATGAGAAATGAGGACAGGGTTCTGGCACTCACCCTCTCCTTTTCTCTCCTTCCCCTCCTCTTCTCTCCTTCCACTCCCTTCTGATCCTACCACCTTCTTCAACTCCACTCTCAATCTTCAGGATCCTGCTATTGGTCAGGTAAGAGGGGCAACTGTGTATTGGAAGACAGAGGAACAAATCCCGGAAAGGCAATGTGGTTTGAGTGTCCCCCACAGATGTATGTATTTGAATACTTGGTCCCCAGCGGGTGGCCCTGTTTTGAAAGTCTGTGGAACCTTCAGAGACTGGCACCTTGATAAAGTCGGAGGTCACTGGCCTGGAGGTCAAAAGCCTGGCCCCATTTCCTGTCTCCTCTTGGCTTCCGGGTTACAGATGTGGCCCGTATCCAGCCACTTAGTACTCCTGCTGCTGTGTCTTCCCGGTCATGATCAACTGCATTCTTTCTTAAACAGAACCACAATACCACCTTCCTTTCTGAAATCAGTTTTACCTGGTATTTTGTTACAGCAATGGAATAGTCAGATAGGCACCTGCCCGTCGAAACTCAAATTAACGGTTAATTATGGTTCAGACAGACTTCTGCATTTCCTCATCTTGGGGCCCATCCTAGCTAATCACGTCTCCTCTCAAAATACTGCTCTTTTCTCAACCCTCTCTCCACTTTACAAAAGTGTTTTCTTATTCATTTTAGTACAGTTCCATTATTACAAAAAATGCTAAGCAGCAATAATTGTGCTCCTAAATTATAACCTCAGGGCGAACCTAGCAATAAAATCTAAAAGGGATTTGTTTTCTCTCCCAACTAAGTTATAGAAATTAAGCAGGCAGCATCCCTCTACCCTGCTAAAGAAATTTTTTTTTTATCCTTTCTGTCTCAAACTTACAAAAATAAAACTTACTAAGTAATAAACTCACTCATCTGAAAGTTACAGAGTCATATGCTAATTAGGTATAGAGCTCTGTTTTAGCTAGCAAACCCTGACAAATTGAAACTGTGATAAATCCCAGACATTCTGGAGTAAAAAGTACCAGGTAAAGCATGTGTGGAAGCCATTCATTGGTAACTCTGCCCATCACTCCTTTAAGGCTCCTGTCCTGAGAGGACATTCTCCAGGACACCCAGAACAACGGCAGCCTTCAAGGCTTATTCCAAAGACCGACAGAATTATCAAGAACTTTGGGACCAGCAAAGGATGGATGATATAATTCTTTTATGTAACAAAAATTCCACTGTTCCTCTTTGTTTCTAATGGCATCTTGGTCTAATCTGGCATGGGCACTATCTGTCCTGCTGACTGGCTCTTTTTGGTAGTATAACAGTCATGGAGGAGAGCCACACATTTTGAGACAATAAAATGTTTACCTCATACCCAAAAGAATAGTTTCTGGACCCATAGTGCCATCCCCTCACACCACTCTTTAAGATGCTTTATACCAGTGTTCTTGCTATTATTCTACAGTGCTTAGGAACTCCAAAGAGTGGTCAGCCTCTGCACTGGCTTGAGCATTGGATCCGTTCGTTCCACTTTAAATGCTATGCACACAAAGTGGGTGATATCACATGAGAGACCATATGTGGATAACCAATCACACTGACAGTACCTAAGGGATGAAAACTAAACAGCTCCTCTCTGCTCCCTCCCCAACAACATGATCACATCTACAGGGTCTTTATATACAACATACACAGACTAATTCCAGCATGTGTAAGCTTTGCACACTGTAACCGTGTGGGAAACTGGAAACATGAAGGTCCTGTTCACTTGATGTAATACCTTGGAAAACAATAGTTGCCAATTATTAAATGTCACATAGCTTGTGGACAACAGCAAGGTGTTAAACCTTCCTATACTTTAACCCTCAGCTCTGTAAAATGGAAATCATAATCACTGCATACCTCTTGGTATGTTTCCATAAAACAAATGAGGCAACATGAGGTGTAAGCACTACTTGAATCAGCATTACCCCTTCTCTTCTAAGTCCTGGGTTCTCCTCTGTTATGGTTTATATTCCCTGCCCCCATTATTTGGATAGCCTCAGATCAACATCTTCACGAGGAAGCTCTCCAGACTCATAGTTCCAGCAGATCCACACACAGCTCAAGGGTACCACATGGGCCTTTAGCATTCTGCCTCTCCTTGTGTGCATGTTTCCTGAGACTTAAATGGCACCAACCAACTCAACTGCTCCCCAGGCCAAATACTATGTGTCCCCATTTCAGGGTCCTGCTTACTGCCTCACACAAAATTGCATGTTGTATTCATCCTATCAGCTCTAGCTTTAACAAGTCTTCCTCTTCTGTCTACTTCACTGTCAAAGGCTTGCCTCCATCATCATCCCTTCCCCTGGTTACTTGTTTAATCAAGTCCTAGGTCTCCAAATCTTCAGGTAATTCTCGAAATCCAGAAACCATACAATCTACCATGGACTATCTCTCAAAAAACCCAGGAAGGATGTTCCATTCCTTCCAAAGCCTCTGAAGTTCACAGCTGAAAGCTCTGTCCTTGTCACTGAAGCCACCTGGTAGAACAAGCCACAGGATCATGCAGGGTTGGGATAGGATTCTGTAACCACAAGGCATAACCTTTCCAACCCTAGAAAAGTCATGTAAGCTCCCCATGCCTCCGTTTCTTGAGGTACAGTTTCTGCACAATAACCTCGTTATTCACTTAAGAAATTGTGTGTGTGAACAATGAACAGTGAATAGGTGGGCATCAACGAAAGTGTAATCCTCTTACATGTCTCACCTCTCTAACCGTCCTGCCCATGCCTCAGTATTTTCAGAATATGCCTGAAAGTACATACTTCTGCACCTGTACTCAGTCTCTTTCTGGGTCCACTTTCTCTCCCTTCAGTGGCTGGGATGTCATTGCCTGAATGTCATGGTCCTTAATAAGCATTCCTCATAACATGGTAAAGGGGTTGACTTCCTTTCCTATACCTCCCATAGACAATGATGTTTTAATATACATGCTTGAGAAGAGGCACACACGCACTCAAATGTGTGTGTCCACATACATGCAAACATACAAGAAAATGGAAAAAGAAAAAAATTAGAATTTGCCATCACAATGATGGCTGTGGTAGAGAAACACATGAGAAAGCCAATTAAATCACATTCCAGACTGCTGCAAAGGCTGCAGAATTAGAGGCCCTGAGTGCCACTGAAGGCTGGGCACAGGACTAACTACAGAGGCCTGTGTGAAAGGCTGCTAAGGAGAGTTGGTCTCCAGATCTCCCCTTCCCAGCCTTCTTAGGCAGTGTAGATTCTGATTTGGAAGAGATCCAGTCTGGACAACATCAGGCGTAGCTGGAGGCTCCAGCGAGGCCCCAGCGAGGCCCACACTGAAGGCAGGGACACTATACAAAATTCGATGTCTGCACAAGTGAAATCCCACAACTCCTCCCCCATCACTGTTTTTGGCTGCCAAGCTTCAATCTCTCTCCAGGGCAACTGCTTTCCTACAAGTCAAGAAGAAATAAGAAGGATGTAGTCATCCGAGCCCAGAGAAAAGATTGCTCATGTGACTGAAAAGCTGCAGTTACTTCCTGATGTGGCCAACACCAACCAGCTAACAGTAGCCACCGAGGCACAAGACATTCGCATTCACCCACTAGTGCTTCACTCTGATGTGAGCCAGCTGCAGGAGTTTGAGGAAAGCATGGTAGAACTAAGGTTAACAAACATCTCTCTCTCTCTCTCTCTCTCTCTCTCTCTCTCTCTCTCTCTCTCTCTCACACACACACACACACACACACACACAGAAGCACACAAAGAACAAGGAGAATTCAGAGGGATTTCAGCAATCCTGGGAACACAGACTTTAAAAATATAAACTGAGCAAGTAAAGTATTGCTGACTCTTACGAGTAGAAGTGAGGTACTGCGGGTCTTGTCTTCCTCTTCCCACCATCTTGGTCCTGTGGAAGAAACAGGACTTCTAAAAGGCAAACGTGTCTGGAAGGCTGTGGTGTGAAACTATTTCTGGGGGGTCTATAAGGGAAGTCTCTGGAACCAAAGAGAACACGCAGCTCTCCTTAAAACTGAACACATTTATGCCCAAGATGAAACTGAATTCTACTCAGGCAAGAGACGTGCTTATGTGTATAAAGCAAAACAACACAGTGACTCCTGGAAGTAGACAGAGCGAAACCAGAGTGATCTGCAGAAGGGACCTTGAGACCACAGAAACAGTGCTGCAGGTGATGCTGCATTCCAATGCAGCCTCTGCCAAGGCAAGTGGGCACAGGATCCATGAATGCTGCAGCCCTCATGATTGAAACCAATAGAGAGTAAGAAAATGAAAGTGGGAGAGAAAAGAATAGACATGACTTTAATTTTACCTTTCTAATTTGAAAAACACAAAACCAGGGGAGGGAACTGAAAACATGATAGTGAAAAGATTAACAGAAGAATTGGGAGATAAATCTGAAAATATTTTCCAGAAATTGAAGCAAAAAGACAAGAGATGGAAGATTAGAAGAGGAGGAGATAAAAATTAAACAGCCTAAAAGGTTTCCTTCCCATTAGAAATTCCAACAGAAAAAAAAATATAAATACACAGAGTAGAGAGGAGAAAATTATCAGTACCATAAGAAACAACATATATAAATAATACAGGAAACACCTCAGCACTGAAAGACATGGGCCTCTGAGGTCATGACCTCTACCAAGTAGCAGGAATAACCAATGAGAGTAAGTAACACTGTACCACTTCATGTCATGGTGAAAAGTTAGATCATACAGGTTAACAAAATTTTAATTAAAATATTTGATAAATAGAGGTGCATAAAAAGATTGTTTTTTAAGACCTTCTATTTCTATAAGAAAAAATTAATCAGGTCAGTGAGATGGTTCAGTTCTGGAACCCACAATAAAAGGAGAGACCCTTCACAGTTGCACCATGGAAGAATGCATATGCCTTTGTACATGAGCACACACACATATGCACATATGCAGACACACACACACACACACACACACACACACATACACAGCAAGGGAGGCTCACAGGAAGTTTTCATCTTAACTTCGCATCCACTGTCTTCTTCAATATGGGGACCATGCATCCCTGCAGTGAAATCCCACTGAATTTCTTCATCATCATTAATGGGACACAAATTTAATGAGGCAGAAGACAAAATAAACAGCAGCCTAGTCTCTTGTTATAATTCTTCAATTTGTGCTGAACATGAGGGCTGTCAAGTACACACTGTCTTCTTTACTATTTTTTTCTGTCATTAATAAACACCATTACTGGTCCCTGTGTGCACATGCCATTGCGAATTGATGAACTACATAATGATCCGTGGGACAGTAGAGCACAGCCCCGTGTCCTAAATGACAGTCTTGACAGTGAGCAGCACTGAGGAGTCACAAGCAAGCTTTGTCCCACTTCAGCACTTTAGCTTTTCTATCAATAAAATGGGATAATGGCAGCAATAACGACATCTGCCTCACACAGCAACTGTGGGGATTAATGAGACTGCACACCTGGCATGCTCACTGCGGCCCTGGCACATTAGCACCCGAAAGATCACAACCTGAGGGTGATACATACAAACACTCAACTGTGTGGGTGCCCAGCTTCTTCCCTGGTGGTCATCGGTAACAAGGACCCAGATGGGGAAAAGCACAGATCATGAAGGAAGCTGAGGCAGGAGGAGAGTGAGTTTGAGGTCAGCCTGCATTGCATGGTAAAAAGCCTATCTCAGAGAGAGAGAGAGAGAGAGAGAGAGAGAGAGAGAGAGAGAGGGAGGGAGGGAGGGAGGGAGGAGGGAGGGAGGGAGGGAGGGAGGGAGGAAGGAAGGAAGGAAGGAAGGAAGGAAGGAAGGAAGGAAGGAAGGAAGGAAGGAAGGAAGGAAGGAAGGGGAGAAAGGAAGGAAGAGAAACAAGAAGGAAGGGGAAGGGAAGGGAAGAATGGAATATTTATATCATGAAGGCTCAGCGAGGGCTGGAGGACACAGCTCAGTAGGTAAGAGTGCTTTGCTGCACAAGCTTGAGAATCTCACTTCTGATCCCCAGAAGCCACACAAAAAGTCAGGTGTGGCCATGGGCACTCCTGTAACTCCAGCACCAACAAAGATGGATTGCTGGGTCCTGTTGGCCAGCAACCTAGCTCCAGGTTCAGTGAGAGACTTGGTCTCAATGAAATAAGGCAGAGGGTAATAGAACAAGACACCCAACGCCCTCCTCTGGCCTCTGCGTGTGCATACACCAGAGTGTACACACACACACACACACACACACACACACACACACACACACACACACACACGCATGCCTGCAAAGGCTGTAGAATCTGTCAGCAGAAAATGTGGCTTAATCTTGCATGATCCATTTCCCAAATTTACAGTTTTGAGCATCAAACTCTTATTGTTAGAAACATCCATCAAAAGTCTTTGAATGTCTGCTCCACAAACTCCACATTAGGAAATGAGCTGCATAAGAGCATCCTCATAGGACCAGTCCATCCATGCTAAGCAGTAGGCTAGAGGTGATGTCAGTCAGTCACCGGCCTGAGGGGCTGCAGCCTCAGGACCTGCTCTCAGGATTTTTGTGGAAGCACCTTGTGTCTTTACTGTAGCACCAATTCCCTTTGGAAAACAACCTCTCTGTGTGGCTTCCTTGCTGTTAAGCACAGCAGTGCCTTCGAGGCCCCAGCTATGAGTGAGCTATGAACTTGTAAAGTGAGGGCACATGTCTCAACATGAGCAGTGGCTGTTGTGATGGCATTTTAAAGGGAGTGAAATTGGACCAATTTTGAATTATCATTCAATTGTATAGAATAAAAATAAGTGGAAAACCTCTAAATTTAGGATGCTCAGAAGTTCTTTGTAGATTATTTTATCTTTTTCTCCCTCCCCTCTGTGTAGCACACAGCGTGCTGATCTCCAATAAAGGTTCTATCTTCGGCTGAAAACAACTAGGGCAGCAGAGAAGAACAAAAATAGAATCCGATACAAAGTAGGCCAGCGTCTACAGAAAAGTCCCAGCAGCATATTGTGTGTTGGGGGAAATAGCCCTACCCTGTCTTATAGTAGCAACTAGCCATGCTGATTCTCCCCCACGCCATCGTAAATGCACCCTGGGCATGAAGGTCTTGCCTGTTCAAAGAGTGCTGCTACTTTTTATACAGACAAGACAGATATGGAGCCCAAGAAAGGGCTTCATACCAACAGGAAAAACATTAATATTTGCACAGCAAAACACGTTTTAGCATTTATAGATGGTGGAAGGAATTTGACTACTGAAATAAAAAAGAGAAATTGGTTCTACTTCACCAAAAACAAACAAACAAACAAAAAACAACTTCTACACAAAAACAGAATAACCATTGGAAGCAAGGGTATAAATTCAGAGCAATTGGTACAAAGGAAAGAAAATGCAGCTACCCTGAGGTTTCACTCAGCATGTGGTACCCAGCAGGCACTCAGGGATGCTTACAAGTGAAGTGGCTCCTAGAAAGGGGGTGGGGCTCCCAAGTCTAAAGCCCTGGAGGAGGGTTTGTACCCCAAGTGTGTGAGCTCCTGGGTGTTCAAGCAACTGCTTAATGAATAAATGAGGACATCTGGGGGTGGTAGCTCAGGCCTGTCACAACAGCACTTGGATGCCTGAGACAGGAGGATTACCACAAGTTAGAGGCCAGCCTGGGTTATATGAAAAGTTCTCGACTAGTGTGGGCTACCCAATAATACTCTATCCTAAAAATAAGAAAACAACTAAAAACAAACAAATAAGAGTCTGGTCATCTGAGTCGTAAACTAGAGGCCAGGCTCCCAGACTGCCATCTTTTCCAGTGTTCCCTGAATGCTGACGATGGACTCTGTCCCTGGTTGGCCTGTGTAAGAACAGAGGGGGCCCACTGGGACATCAGATTGCCAAGGAAGAAAAGGGGCTGAAATCAATCCTCCCAACTCACAATGGGAAGAAGAAACATTGGAATGAAGAGTGGGGAATGAGAACTCTCTAGAACACGGGACATCACACTCATAGTCCTGAAGGAAGATAGGGCACAGCATAATCAAATAGCATCTCTCACTCCTACCAGAGACCCACTGCAGATATTCACACAGGAATGTCCACCTCTGATCCTGCTGCATGAAAGCCTGGGCATTTTCAGAACCACTGGCTACTATCATGGCCTTGGACTCTGGGTAAACTGCCTTCTCTTTCCCCATTCCCAGGCCATTTGCCAAGCTATGGAAATGTCATTAAGTTACACTGAGAATTTGAAAACAAAGCTTATAAAATACCAGATCAGTATCTAGCACCGACTTGTTGCCAGGAATGAGCACCCTAACTGCTGTGACTTGCAGCATGAATTTCAGTGATCATAATGTGGGCATTATGGACCACAAGCATTCATGCACACACTCTCAACAAGAGCCACCTTGCATTCTCCACCACTGAATGCCTGTTTGCTTTCTATGTGACTTAAGAGAAAAGAATCACTGGTCCACTAGTGGCCCAAGCCCCATCCTGACTTCATTTCATCCCAGGCCTGAGAAAAGAAAAAGGGGCGTGAGAAGGGATGAAGGGTAGTGAATGCCAGCTGCTCCCTGTTGCACCCGTCATCCCCTGTGAAGTGTTTTGACCTCACAGCCTTTCGTGACACCACAAGAGCCAAGCCCAGTCTATACCTCAGATCCCAGAATGAAAAGCCCAGGGTGACCCAATTTTAGTTCTTTCTGAAAAGTGGATGAATCTTGCTTCATGTAAGGCTTTGGTTTGCCTTACAAACTTCTCCCTTCATCTTAGTAAGCTACAAAAGTTCAGACCTGACTTTGAATGAGGACGAAGCTGTGGAATTGTTGGAGCCTCAGGTAGGACAAAAAAGAAAAGGTCTCTGCTTAGAAGTAATGGGCAACATCTGAGAAAAATACAGTTGGCAAGCAGACCCAGGAGCCCCAACACACTCCTCCTGCAGTAGGACATGCTAAAGAAAGAACCCCAGCGTCTTCACCCTGAACCCTACCCTCACGCCTCCACCTGTGGAAGCTTCCTGAGGCCCAAACCACAAGGTCCAGGCCTATGGCAGCAATTTCACCCAGGGCAATTCTTTATCCACACAGAATAAGGAGAGGGTAAGTTCTTGGCTTTCTGGAATGGAATTCCTACTTCATTTTCCACTAGAAACACCCTTGCTCTTCTGAGTACCTCACATGCCACCTGTACAACAAAATGACTAAGTTGATTGATGCGTCACATTGAGGTTTGTAGGAAATATACATATATAATATAATCTGAGTCTCAAAATACCTACTTAAAATGAATTCTTGAAATACAGCCTTCCAAAGGTTTGAAGATCCCTATGTAGAATGGTGCCTAGCCCAGTCATCATCAGAGAGGCTTTCTCTGGCAGCTGATGAGAGCAGATGCAGAGACTCACACCCAAACATTAGGCGGAGCTTGGGGAACCCCACAGAAGAGGGGCAGGAAGGATTGTAGGAGCCAGAGGGGTCAAGGACACCAGAACATAGCCCACAGCGTCAACTAAGCAGGGCTCATCGGATGTCTAGAGACTGAAGCAGCAACCACAGAGCCTGCATGGTCTGCACTAGGTCCTCTGCATACATGCTGCGGTTGTTTAGCACACATAGGGTGTTTGTGGAACTCTTAACAGTCAGAGTGGGAGCATCTCTGACTCTTCTGCCTATTCTTGCGACCCTTTTCCTTCTACTGGGCTGCCTCATCAAGTCTTGATATGAGGGTTTGTGCCTAGCCTTACTGCATCTTGCTAGCCGTGTCCAGTTGATATCACCAGAGGCCTGCTCTTTTCTCAAGGAAATGGAGGAACGGTGGATCTGGGGGAGAAGCAGGCACGAGAGCCTACTTCTTGTGATTCTGGAGTATACTGGAGACCAGCTGCGACATCCAGACTCATGGGCTGAACAACAACTGAACTCTTGGACTTTCCATTGGTAGACAGCCACTGTTGAACTAGTTGGACCACAGACTGAAAGCCATTCTAATAAATCACAGAGAGAGAGAGAGAGAGAGAGAGAGAGAGAGAGAGAGAGAGAGAGAGAGATGGGGGGGGGTTCTGTTCCTCTAGGGAACCCTGAGTAATACACGCCCCAAGTTCCCACTGCCATCTACCCCCTCCCTGCTATGATGACTGTGCCCTCCAACTGTGTGTGCAAAATAAGGCCCTCTTCCCTTAAGCTGCTTTTTGTCAAGTGTTCTATCTCAGCCACAAGAAAAGTAACTAGGCCTGGACAGGTGGCTTGGCAGTCGAGAGCACGAGCTGTTCTTACATGGGACCAGGTTCAGTTCCTAGCATAAAAGGTGGCTCACAGCTGCTCCTAACTCTAGTTCCAGAAGATAGAGCATCCTTTTCTAGTCTCCACTGGTACCAGGCACACACACATTGTACATACATACAGGTAGGCAAAATATGAACTGGAAGGAATGAAGGAAGGAAGGCAGAAAAAGGGAGAGAAGAAGGGAAGTAGAGAGGGGGGAGAGAATATTAACACACTATACAGCTCCAGATTACACAAATATTAACCCTAAAAGAATTTCTCCAACAGAATGGGAAAGGATCTTCACCAACCCCACATCTGACAGAGGATTGATCTCCACAGTATATAAAGAACTCAAGAAACTAGACATCAAAATACTGAACAGTCCAATTAAAAAATGGGCTAAAGAGCTAAACAGAGAATTCACAAAACAAGAATCACAAATGGCTGAAAGACATTTAAAGAAATGCTCAACATCCTTAATCATCGGAGAAATGCAAATCAAAACGACTCTGAGATACCACCTTACACCTGTCAGAATGGCTACGATCAAAAACACCAATGACTGTAGCAGGAATCTTAAAGGTTCTTATTAATAAAATCAAACCTGAGGCGAGTTATTGGGGTCCATGCTGGTAGATCAGAGAGACAGAACAAACCACAGCTATCTCACCTTGCCGGATCCTCAGCTGGTCTTGTTTCCTCCAACTGGAAGCTTCTGTGTCCTCATCCCAATGGCTCTCAGCTGAACTACTGCTCAAAAGCCTGAATGCTTAACCAGCCAAAATTTTAACCAGCCAAATGCCCCTGGTTTCTTGCCCTCACGCCTTATATATCTTCCTGCTTTCTACCACCACTCCCTGGGATTAAAGGCTGGCTTTCTGGGATTAAAGGCGTGTCACCATGCTTAGCTATTTCCAATGTGGCCTTGAACTCACAGAGATCCAGAGGGATTTCTATCTCTGGAATGCTAGTATTAAAGGTGTGAGTGCCACCATTTTCTAGCCTTTGTATCTAGTGTCTGTTCTCTGACCCCAGATAATTTTATTAGAGTACACAATATTTTGATGAACACAATACCACCACAAATGACAGTCAATGTTGGAGAGGATGTGGAGCAAAGGGAACACTCCTCCACTGTTGGTGGGAATGTAAACTTGTACAACCACTGTGGAAATCAGTATGGCAGTTTCTCAGAAAATTAGGAATCGAACTACCTCAAGACCCAGCCATCCCACTCTTGGGCAAAAACCCAAGGAATGCTGATTCATACCATAAAGATACATGCTCAGCTATGTTCATAGCAGCACTATTTGTAATAGCCAGAACCTGGAAACAACCTAGATGCCCGTCAATGGAAGAATGGATGAAAAAAATGTGGTTCATATACACAATGGAGTACTACTCAGCAGAGAAAAACAATGAAAACATGAAATTTGCAGGCAAATGGATGGAACTAGAAAAAATCATCCTGAGTGAGGTAACCCAAACCCAGAAAGACAGTCATGGTATGTACTCACTCATAAGTGGATTCTAGATATAAAATAAAGAACAATTAGACCACAACCCATAGAACCATGGAGGCTATATATATAGCATGGAGGTCCCTAGGACGACTGTGGCTTATAATAAATTTTGGTTTTACTCAACTATTGAAAAAAAATAGCCAAATGAATGGAAACACATGAACTATGAACCAAAGACTGAGGGGCCCCCAGCTGGATCAGGCCCTCTGAATAGGTAAGACTGTTGATTGGCTTGATTAGTTTGGGAGGCAACTAGGCAGTGGGACCAAGTCCTGTACTCATTGCATGAGTTGGCTGTTTGAAACCTGGAGCTTATGCAGGGACACTTGGCTCAGTCTGGGAGGAAGGGACTGGACCTGCCTGGACTGAGTCTACCAGGTTGATCGCAGTCCTCGGGGGAGGATTTGCCCTGGAGGAGGTGGGAATGGGGGGTGGGCTGGGGGTAAGGGGAGGGGGGCAGGAGGGGGGAGAATAGGGGAACCCGTGGCTGATATGTAGAACTGAATGGTATTGTAAAGTAAAATAAAAGGAAAAAAAAAAAAGAATTTCTTTCAGAGGCCTCAGTCCAGCATCAGCTGTACCTCAATTGTTCTCTATACCATATAAATGTGTAATACAACCAGATATATAATATCTTTCCTAAAAAAAAATACTAAATACTAAATAACTCTTTCCTAAAAAAAATACTGAAGGCCAAGGTGTGGCTCAGCGGTAGAGCACTGACCTACCATATGCAAGGCTTTGGGTTCTATTCTCAGAATAAAAAAAAATAATGACTAGTGTTATATACCTTACATTGCTGTGGGATATTCTGTATGTCCTGTGGGAGCCCGTTCTCGGGTTCCTCGTGGCTTTACCCAGCAGGTCCGAATAGAGGATGATTAGGACCACGGGCCTGTCTGAGATGGTCTGCACTTGGGGATGGTCTGTATGTCAAGTTGCTCTGATTGGTCAATAAATAAAACCTGATTGGCCGTGGCTAGGCAGGAAGTATAGGCGGAACTAACAGAGAGGAGAAAAGAAAGAACAGGAAGGCAAAAGGAGTCACTGCCAGCTGCCGCCAGGACAAGCCTCATGTGAAGATGCCGGTAAGCCACGAGCTACATGGCAAGGTATAGATTTGTGGAAATGGATTAATTTAAGATATAAGAACAGTTAGCAAAAAGCCTGCCACAGCCATACAGTTTATAAAAAAAAAAAAGTAAGTCTCTGTGTTTACTTGCTTGGGGCTGAGCGGCTGTGCACTGGCGGGTGAGAGAGATTTGTCCTGACTGTGGGCAAGGCAGGAAAACTAGCTACATTACATAATTATATTCATCCAGCTTTCAATTTTTCAGTCTCTCACCATTAAAATAAATAACAAAGTATATACTCTAAACTAGTTTTTTAATAGAAGTGGGGTTATACAATTAAACATACAAGAAATTAGTATATATAGACTACATATATACTGACTATAGAAGAATCTTATTGTACAATATGTCAATCTTATGAGGGGTGGGACAAGCTAATACCCAGTCTTTTAAGAAGCTGGTATTTAGCCAGGCAGTGGTGCTGCTTGCCTTTAATCCCAGCACTCAGGAGGCAGAGGCAGGCAGATCTCTGTGAGTTCGAGGCCAGCCTGGTCTACAGAGTGAATTCCAAACAGTCAGAGCTACATAGAGAAATCTGTCTCAAAAAAATTAGAAGAAAGAGGAGGAGGAGGAGGAGGAAGAGGAGGAGGAGCAGAAGCAGAAGCAGCTGGTATTTAACGAAACAGACTTTGATCCATGCACCACAAAACACAGTGTTTTGTGGCAACAATCAATACAGGAACAGAAACGTATGCCTCCCATTCATCAGATGAGTAAGGCAGCAAGAGCCACCAGCAAATCTTATTATTTCAGCTTATGAAACAGAACCAGACCACCTTGGTGCCCTCCTGTGTGCATCTTTCTGGCACACAATGCTGCTTTCAAGGTTAGGAGTCTGGAGAGCATGTTTTCCAGATGTGCGTCAGGGGTTTTCCCCAGAGTTTCTTGTGACAGAGAACTGTTCAGGTGCCTAGGCTGCTTCACAACCTAACCAAGGACACACCGGTCCTGGTACATATGATGTGATTTCTGAGGATGGATTGCTACTGTGCTTCATGCATGGGACGATGCATGCACATGGTGTGCAGCTGCAGTCACTACAAAGCTCTAGAGCATGGCTGTTCAAGGGCAGTCACGCAAGGTTACAACACTCAGGCATCCTCCGTCAGTGCTGGCCTGCCCTCATCGGGAGTCTACACACACACAAGTGTCCCCTCCAGGGACATAAACAGAACAACTGAACTAAACAGAACAACACAGCCAGAAGCTGCACTATAACAATACTGGTTCCCATGTGCACACACACACATACACACATGCATGCATGCACATGGACACGCACGCACGCACACCCATGCACACACCAAAGGACCATGTGTCCTCCAAAAGAAGAAAACCTTTGCCTTGCGTTTCACATTAATACTTTGAAAAGTACTTCTTCCTATCAGCATGATATGTCATAACACTACAGGCCCCTTTCTTTGCAGTCTTTCTGATATTTCTAAACTCGTATATTTTCTATATTCTTTTCAGTTATCTAAAATTAATAATAGCAATGAATATAACTAACTATCCAAAATGCTGTTTCAAAACAACCATCATCATGCTTCTGCTCACAGTGGCGAGTGTACCTAGTTAACTCCTCTAGAACATCTCTCCAGGCACCCCAGCACAAGAAAAAGGGGAGCAAGCTGTGCCGGGCTGAGGCTGATCTCACAGGCAGCGCTGAAAACGCACCGCAGACCCACAGTCATCAATCACTCACCAATCTTACTTTGCATCTTGGCTACAAAAGAAAATGGGATTTGTTTCCCTGAAGAAATATGTCACTGCTCTGCCTGAATTATTAAGCTTTACTGTTACCAAGAGAAACAGCCAAGGAAAAAAATCGGAAAATAAAAATAGAGCCAGGTCGCCACCTACAGTCAGAAGGCAGCATTGCTGGGTCAGGGAGCATTTAGTTCATAGCTGAACATAAGTAAACATCATAGTTCTTTCTAAAAAGCAAAACATAGCCGGGCGGTGGTGGCCCACGCCTTTAATCCCAGCACTCAGGAGGCAGAGGCAGGTGGATCTCTGTGAGTTTGAGGCCAGCCTGATCTACAAAGCGAGTTCCAGGAAAGGTGCAAAGCTACACAGAGAAACCCTGTCTCGGAAGAAAAAAAAAAAAAAAAAGCAAAACATGTGACTAAAACCACAATTATTTTTTTAAATATAATAATAATAGTATACATGTAAAGAGCATTGGAATGAATATTTGTATATATTTTAATATGGACTAGAAAATTATCTTAATTATTCACTCTAACCTTAAAATGTAAGACTTTGAAATACAACCAAATAGCTCTCCCCACTTCCTATACACTTTTTAGTAGAGGAAACAAAGGCTTCATCTCTGAAAGCAGCTCCTGTGCATTTTCACTCAGTACCTGGAGTCCCTGCATCCTACACATTCCTTTTGCTTGAGTCCTCTAGAGACCTGAGCGTCAAGAAGCACACACTTGGTTCCAATGACGGAAACAGATGGCATTAAAGTAAAGAGCAGCTTCGACTGTAAACGAATACAGCAGCTGAATCAGGGAAGAGACACACGTGACATTACAGTCTGGGAGCTTCTTACGGTCAAGGACGTCTTGGGGAGGGTCTGTAAGGAAGCTGCTTGGGTTTCAATCGTGCAGAAATGAACTGATGCACTTCAGTGTGCTGAGTGGCAGCTTCAGGAATAGCACTACACCTTTCTTTTCATGGAAAATAAATGTTTTTGAAAGTCAAGGTTTATTGGGGGGGACTCGTATGCTCTTCCTATCATAGAAAAATATGTGTAAATTCTTCATCTCAGTTCTTCTAAGTCTTCTAAATCAGCAGCATAGTCCTTGTGTGGAGGGAAAATCAGTCCTAAGACCTTTGTTTGACAGAGATTCGCAGTTTTGCAGGGAATAATGACCTAGAGCTGTTTAAGAACCTGTGGCCCCAGCCAAACACCAGGCAGAGCTCCTGGAGTCCAGTCAAAGAGAGAAGAGGGATTCTATGAGCAAGTGCCTCAGGATCATGATGGGGAAACCTGCTGAGACGACCAAACCAAACTAGTGGGAACTTATGAATGTTGGATCAACAGCTGTGGAGCCTACATGGGACTGGATTAGGCCCTCTGCATGGTGAGACAATTGTGTGGTTTGATCTGCTTGGGGGGCCCCCTGGCGGCAGAATCAGAATCCATCTCTGGTGCATGAGGGGGCTTTGTGGAGCCCACTACCTATGATGGGATACCTCGTGCAGCCTTGAGACAAGGGCAAGGGCTTGGACTTGCCTCTACTGGAAGTGCCTCCCCATTGGAGATCTTACCTTCTTGTGGCGGGGAGTGGGGGTGGGTTGGGGAGGGAGGCTGGGGGCGGGAGGAGGGAAGAGGGGGGTCTTTGATTGGTCTGTAAAATGAATGAAAAAAAATTCTTAATAATAAAAAAAGAACCTGTGGCCCTCACAACACAAAGCTAGCTTGGAAAATACCCACTTAGGATAGGAGGTCACCTGAAGCAACTGTGCATTCTCTCAAGGCCAGGCCTGGGGCACTGAAGGGATCCACCTTTTCAGATCACATCTTACAAACTACTTGCTTCAGTATTAAATACTATAGAAATATTATTGAAGTCTCTTTGTGAATTTCCACAGGAGCCAGGATGCTGATCGTTCAACTTGCCAACACAGCCTGCTTCCCAACGGAAGGAACGCTAATCCAACCTTGTGTTCTCCAGCCTGCGCAGGGACCGATAGTAAGCCCAAAGATTTAAAATACACATACTGTAAGTAGACATGGGACTTCTGCGCACTGATAAGAACCTCAAAGACAAAAAGCAAATAGCATCTTCTCCCTTTAACTAAATAATTTATTAAAAGCTTTAAATGGGTCCAGTTTCTTAGTGGGGTTTAAAGTATTACAGAGACTCAGCCATCTTTAATTTCCACCATTTATCTGATCGACATGTATTAAATGCCTTGATTTTATTACACTGAGGCTAGTGCTGGGAATTTTAAAAAAGAAGCTTGATAGCTCATGCCAGCACTCAGAAGGCTAAGTCAGGAGGATTGCCATGAGTCTGAGACCAGCCTGGGCTGCATAGTGAGTTCCCGGTCAACCTGAGCTACAGCGAGACCTTGTCTCAACAAACCAACAGCAGTTAGCCACAGTCCATACACAGTTTTAGGAGCTTTCACACGCAATATATGCTTATCACAATAAGACCTCTGTTGTTTTTAGCTTTCAAAAATGACCTGTTTTTCCCAGCTAACTTTTTTCCCTGTCCTTCCCGCTATACAACAGGCACCCAACAATACCTGCCAGCTATCGTTCATCCTGATCTCCTCCCTGCCTGTCTCTGGACAGGACATAACAGGCTGTGGGCATGCAAAGAGTGAAGGGAAATCACAACCTGAGGTGACAGTTAGGAGGAAGACGGTGGGGCAGTGGGACTGACGGAGGAAGCAGACTGACGGCCTAAGGTGGCCAGCAGAAGGATGAGGCTCGGCAAGTCTAACAGCAGGCTAATGTCCACCAGCGAGCCCCTGGGATAGGAGCCCCTTCCTCTCGCTCTTCTCTGGGGAACCCTGTGCTGTTCCCCACGGCAGCCCTGGGGAGTGAGCCTAGGGTCTCGTGCACATCAGACAAGTGCTCTTCCGCTGAGCTAAGTCCTCAGCCCCTTCTGGTGCTTTATGAAGCATGAGCTCACTAGACTCTCCAGCCCAGCCTTGAGATCCTCCAGCCTCAGCCACCAGGCCGCCTGATCATTTAGCCTGCTCTTTCAACCTTCCACCACTTGCCTCTCCGATTCTTCGGCCATCTGTGCAGCATCCTCTAACCCTCCCAGGAGCTCCTGCTGCCCTGCGGCTGGGAATACCACATGATTCCTCGTGTCACATGGAGTTCCCATGTGGGGCCTGGGTTCTACTGATGACTCAAAGCATTCTCCAGTCTTCACCCTGAGCATCCCACGCTAGTCTATGTGGATGGACCTTGAGTAGAAGAGACAAAGCAACCGCTCCACTTTCTGTTTCCAGCCAGCAGCTGGCTGGCACAAATCTCTCTCCGTTCTGTGAGCCCATCCTATTGAGAATGCACTTGAAATGAAACCAAACACAGCCCCTCTCCACAAACCTGTGTGAAAGTCCACCATTCCATTGCACTTGTCCTGACTCGGGACAACTTTGTCTCACACTCGTGGATTCTCAGACCAACGCAAATTGTTTTGCTTTGGGTTTTGTTTGTTTTTGAGAACCAGAGGGCCTTGAACTCACTATATAGCATAGACTGGCCTTAACATCCTAATTAATCCTCCTGCCTTCACCTCCCAAGTGCTGAGATTACAGGCATGAACTACCATGGCTGGCTCAAATTAGAAATTTTTAAATTTATCTTATGGCTACTCTTAGTAAAGTTTATGTGTGGCCAGTATTCATTTGGATATCAGAACATCTTTTCAAGAAAAGTGAGTTGGGAATACCAGCAAATGATGAGTGCAGACCCTCAACCCCAGAGGCCAGTCAACAGTACTTAGACGAAGTGTGATGCCAAGCAAGCACTCTTGGTGGGTGCACAAGATGGCAATGTTCCCTTTTGTCCTAATAAGACTGTCTTAAACAACAATCTGATCTCAAAGCAAAGATTCTCAAAGGCCAACATCTGATCCCAAACAGAAGCCGAGTGTGAGAAACAGCTGCTTCTCGCCCAGGGAAAGACTTCTTAGAACAGCCTCACATATGACAAGACAAAAAGGAATATCCTCTGTGAGCCTGGAGAAGAAGTGAACATTATCAAGTTAAGAATGAACATTGAGGGGCTAGAGAGATGGCTCAGTGGTTAAGAGCTCTTGCTACATTCACACTCAGTTCCTAGCATCTGTGTGCACATGCGCATATATATATACACACACACACACACACACACACACACACACACACACACACACACAATTAAAAATGAAAATCTTTAGAACAAAAAGAATTTAAAATGGATCCACAGCCATAAAAAGATAAGTGATGCAAAAACCACACTAACCATTGTTTAGGACTGCTTTTGGGGAATCCTTCGGCTTCACATTTTGTTTCACTTTTGTGGTTTTTTCTGAATTTGAATCTTTCTTCCCTTTCCTCTTCAGAGGCTGAGGAGATGAGTTATCGCTGGAACCGATGGTTGACTTAGATTGGCGATAATTTCCCTAAATGACAAAAGATTAGACTCTTACTATTGGCTAGTGGACTCTCAAAGGTATTCCCAGTGCATACATGTGGTTAACTAGTAATCCCAGGGACAGGGCCCTGCATTAATTTCCAACTGTTGGCCTTGGTGCCACATTAACTGCAAACACATCTTCCCAGAGGCAGGAGGAAGGTCTGGCAGAGAAAGAAGACTAAAAATAATCACTCACAATTGGCACAGGTACCAGGCAGGCCATAAAACTATTTCCCTTGGGGCTGGAGATGGAGCTCAAAGGCACAGTGCCTGCCTAGCACTTGGTGAGGCCAGAGTCCATCACCATGGCACACACAGGTAAACAAAAACAAAAACCATTCCTTGGCTGGGGAGATAGATGGCTCAGTTGCTAAGTGCTTGCCCACACAGGCAGAAGAACCGGAGTTCAAATCCTAAAACCAATGGGAAAAGCCAGGCATGGAGATGGTACTTGTAATCCCAGCCCTGAGGACGGACCCCCAGAGCTCTGTGGCCATCCATCCATCCTATCCAAACTGGTGAAGTTTCCCAGCACTGTCCAAAACAAACAACCAAGTGGAAGGTATCCCAAGGAACAATATCAGAGGTTGACCGCCGACCACATGCATGAGCACACACAATTCCCTCATCAGCTGAACTTGACTGATGCACCTGCCTTTACATTGTCACAGAATGAAGGGGGACAGGTGTGAGGTGACTGGAACAGTGCCTGGTGATAAGGGTCTGGTGTTCTCTCCAAGACCAGAGCTAATATAGCTATAGATGACATAGATATATAAAGTCCTATCAGAGCTGGGGTGTGGCCTGCTGATGGAGCACTTGCCTACCATGTGCAAGACCCTGCATTCCATCTCCAGCACGGCAAGAATAGGATTGTAAGTAAATAAATAACTCAACCATATTGGGTGCAATCTTTATGCAACATCTGTACTATCTGAAAATAAATGTAGTAATATTAAATAAACAAATCTGCCTGGAAGCCTATTATAACTGCTCATTTTAAACATTTATATATTCAGTCACCCAAAAGCATTTAAATGGTTTTAGCCATCATCCAATTAAGAATGGAAAAAAAAAACACCATCTTACAAATGAAGTTATTTATGCTATTTTGTCACAGCCTACAAGAAAATGAATTATGCATAGATTTATTAACAGTATGAAAACTTGTCCAAATCTATAACATTTTTACATAATTTAATTTTCTATTCCAACTGCAATTTAAACATCCAGTTTCCATTTAATTATTGCATGATCTACAAGCAGAGATTTATTTTTTCTTTCCCTTTTTTCAGTCACTGTCTGGCGAAGACAGACAGACAGCATGACAGGGGTGGAGCTTCTGAAGTCCTTAGCCAAGACCCAGACTGCAGTCTGCTTTCAGTGAGGTCTGCTCGCCCTGAGATTTCAGCACTGGAAAACTTGTGTGACAACAGTAACCCTTCACAGACAGTTAGTGCCTTTCTAGAAGGTTTGGGGATGCTGTTAAACTTGGAAAGACTCTATAGAAAACCCACTGAGTAAGGGACTTGGGATCCCAGCAAGGGTGATGTTACTACTCTCTGGAAAAGCATCAGTCACCAGCAGAAGGATGTGACAAGACAGAGCAGGGACCTCATTGTAGATTGCCCAGGGATTAAGTTTACCTCATTTCAGAAAAGGACACTCAGAGGGGTGGTTTAGGGAGCATTCAGAAAGATAGGTTGATGCCCTTTCCTGAACAGAAATGGAGGGGAATGGATTGGGGGTGGGTAACACAGAGGGTGTGGGAGGAGAGGAGGGAGGGGAAACTTCGGCCAGGATGTAAACTAAATAAATTTATTTAAAAAAGAAGGAAGGAAGGAAGGAAGGAAGGAAGGAAGGAAGGAAGGAAGGAAGAAATATAGGTTGAGCCAGGTGGCGATTATGCATACCTTTAATCCCAGCACTTGGGAGGCAGAGACAGAAGGGATCTCTGACTTCGAGGCCAGTCTGGTCTACAAATGGAGAGAAACCCTGTCTCCTCAAAAAAACCAAAAGAAAGAAGGAGAGAGAGAGACAGAGACAGAGAGGTAGGATGGAAGGGAGGGAGGGAGGGAGGGAGGGAGGGAGGGAGGGAGGGAGGAAGGAAGGAAGGAAGGAAGGAAGGAAGGAAGGAAGGAAGGAAGGAAGGAAGGAAGGAAGGAAGGAAGGAAGGGAAGACAGACAGACAGGTTGAAGGCTGGGAGACGGTCCAAGGGGTAAATGTGTTAATGTCACCTTTAGAAATGAAAAGACTTCCTCTTGGGATAGTTTAGATCAGGAGCTAGCCCAAGTAGGAATTTTTTGTGTCTTCCATTTCTCTGTGGGTTGTGATCTGGGGCCTATCTGTTGTTTGTCTGTTGTGTGTGTGTGTCCCTGTTGCCTGTCCCTACGAGCTTTGTTCTGTATTTATTGAGCAACACAGAAAATGTGGCACAGGGAAGGAATAAGGAATACTTTTTCTCAGAAATTTTTAGCTGAGTTCTACGGGGAAGTAGTTACTTTACTGGCCCAGAGTAATACTCAGAACTACAAACAGACATCAACCTATATCCACAAGATTGTTAAAGGTTGTTTTGTTAAAGGTTGCTTCCAAACTGTTGGCTTCTTTTAGCAAACGATAACCACAACATACACACACATGAATGCACACATGCACACAAATACACATACATGCACACACACACACACACACACACACACACACACACTGGTCAGGGGCGTGGAAGAGTACATAGTTTAAGATTAAAGGCATGCAGTTAGCTTGCGTTGTAAAAGCTGAATGCATGGGAAGTGCAAAGTTTAGCGAGGTTGGTTCCACTGCTATCTTAAAGGCAGGCGGTTAAACATGCTGAGTGCACAGTGGGTAGCAAGCAGAATTCATGGCTCTGAATTATCTCCAGGCATATTATTAAGTTGGTTACAAGTGAGGCAAAAGTTCTGCTTCTGAAGACAAGAAGTTTTCAGAAAAAATCTGATCCCACAGGTACAGTGCTTGTTGTGCGAAGCATGAAGAGCTGTGTTCAAACCTTCAGCTGGCCTGTAAATGACCAGTGAGCAGTGCGTGTCTCTAACTCTAGAACTGGAGGAGATGAGGTACAAAGGCAGGAGCCGCTGGCCAGCCAGTCTATCCTTGGCGATCACCAGGTTCAGTGAGAAGTTTTATCTCCGAAAATAAGGTGAAGAGCCGTAGAACAGAGCCCTTGACGTCAGCTGACCTCTACATACACGTGCACACATCACACAACAGTAAAATAATTTTTAGAGACTGATTAATTGAGACAATCATAGAAGGAAGGTGTGTTGTTGATAACTAATGCTCACACATGCTTCAACTACTCAATAAGGACTGCTGTCCAGGCGCCTTTCAAGTAAAACGCAAACCCAACTGCGAGAAAAGAAAGAACTGCGGATACTTGGTCATATAACTTGTATGCGGTAGATAAATCATACGGAAGTTAAAGGGGAGACAGAGGAGAGGGAGGGACTGCCTGCTGCATGTGTGACTCGGAGCACGGGTCAGACATCAGCAGTCATTGCTGCTAGAGATTAGAGAGATTTGCCAACCCCTGCTGTGACGGTAGTTGATAAAGCAGCACTACCATGTGCTGTTCGCATTCATACAGTATTTTCCAACTTTAAAGAAAGGTATTGTCAGAAGCATTGTCTACGAAAAGAAATGCTTTCTCAAGGTATAGTGTTTCTGTTACCCTGCTCCTCCCCCCCACTCCCCATTTCTGTCTCCATCTCCCTCTCCTGTCTCTATTTCTGTATGTGTGTAGAAGAGGTATGAACCCATAAAGGTACATGTAGAGGCCAGAGGCTGACATCAGGCATCTTTATCACTCCACCTTTCTTCTTTTTTAGACAGGATCTCTCACAAAGCCTAGAGTTCACTAGGCTAGCTGGTGAGAAACCTGGAGATTCTCCGGTCTCCATCTCCTCATCTGGGATTATAAAAACACACCTGGCTTTGGATGGGGGAGCTGGAGATCTGAACTCAGGCCACCGTGTTTCCCGGGCAAGCACTTCACCTCCTGTGTCATCTCCTCCACCTCCCAGGCTGAGGTCTTGGAATGTCAGAAGTACTAGAAACACCCACTGTGTGGTGAGGCTCTCTGATAAAGCCATCCCAGAAACAGCACATTATGCCTCTATGGCAACAACCAAGAAGCAGCCAAAATTTATAGGATGCCTTGCAAAAACATGGCGCCAGGAGTCACTTCAGCCACTGGCCTGTCTCTACCTCTCAGGCTCCCCCTTCAGCCACTGGCCTGTCTCTCCCTCTCAGGCTCCTCTTCAGCCATTGGCCTGTCTCTACCTCTCAGGCTCCCCCTTCAGCCACTGGCCTGTCTACCTCACATGCACTGAAAGATCAAATAGGAACAATGAACTCGGCTCTAAACATACACAAAGCAAATATACCCTCAATAACCCCTCCATCTAGGTACAGTGGGGGGCAGCTAGATTTCACTTCTATAGTTCCCTAGGATTGTTCCAGGAAGAGCTAACCAACTCCAGCTTCCTTCACTGCCACAATAAACCATTTCCAACCCTCATACATGTGCACCCAAAAATGTAGGCCATAAAATATCAAGTCTGAGGTCCTTTTGTGAGTTTGCCTGGCTGAGCAGCAGAGCGTCTCTGGTGCTCCATTAATAAGCTGGTATTTCTCTCATATGCGTCTACTGATGGCAGGTATGAGCTGCCCTTTTGCCCATCCTGGACTCAGTTTCCCATGTAGTAGAATTCAATTTGGAGAACAGGAAAATTTTATTTTAATGTGTTTAAATTTTGTCTCATAGAGACTTTGTGATACTCATGAAGTCATGGTAACCAATTGAGTCTTGCATCAAAACCCTGGAAATCCTAATATTTGGCCCCAAATATTACAGACCATAATACGCATTAACAAGATGGTAACAAAAAACAAGTGGAGTCACTTTCCACATTCCCGTCATTTTACTTCTTTTCCACTAGAGGGCACCCTTATCCTGTGTGGTGCGGCATTGCAGGGGCCAGCCCTGCATGCATGGCCCTTTCTTTGTAAAAGAAACCACTTTTCTCTTCGTTTTGACTCTAAGAATAGAACAGTAACCTAAAGTTATTCTCAACTGAGAAACTTCTGCACTTCTCCCCCCTATCAGTTGGCAGAGCATTTGGTACAGAGGATTCTACTGGCTGTTTTCAGTCTGCTTGTATCCAAGTCCTATGTCTCCCCCTCTTCTCTCTCCCTCCCACCTCCTTCCCTCCTTCCCCCCCACCTTCTCTCCTTCCCACTCTTCTTCATGCAACAAAACAGTTACTAGAAAGCTGCATGAGAGACATAAATTCTTAACAATCGAGGTCTATGTTGCCTTTAGGTTCAATAGTGGGTGAGGTGAACTGTGGTACCTAAAGAAGCTCAGCCCCTCCTACACAGCCCCCTCACTTATATCCCTCCCCAGGGGCCAGACTGTTAATGATCTATCAAGCCCAGCATTCTCAGGGGAACCTATTAATTACAGAGAAGGTGTAAATGAGTTTTGCTGTTAAAAACCGAGCTTGTGACTGGATTTACTGGCATAGGATGCTGTCGGTGGCTCACTGCCAGGCATCCACACATTCCCTGAGTGAGTTGAATGGGAATTCTGTGTTCACCCGGCACCATGGTATTCTCTGCTCAAATGGATGCTAACCGCACAGCAACACAACCTTTGCCTTCCTTTCTCCTCCCTTGTTTGAACAGACTGTCCCTGAAGCTCTTCCTTGGTTGACATCAAAGGCACCAGGCCTACTCTTCTCTTGTGCACTAGAATGGTAACCTATACACAGTCAGGGCTTTGAAATCTCAGACACCCAAGTACCACGACTGTGTCCAGGAAGGAACAGGCACTCAACGAATAGCTGCTGAGCAGCAGCAACACTCAAAACTGACTTCTAATAGACAGAAACACCATCAAGCCTGCAGCCACAGAGCCCAGTTACCTCATCCCAAACTTGGATTCCAGGCACCCTCTGCCTCTTACTTCCACTTTTTCCCCAATCTGTGTTTGCCATATGAGCTTTAAAAATCATAAGTCAGGGGCTGGAGAGATGGCTCAGTGGTTAAGAGCACTGGCTGCTCTTGCAGAGGACCCAAGTCAGGCATCTCACAACCACCTGTAACTCCAGCTGCAGGGAATCTGACACTCTCTTCTGGCCTCCACAGAAACCTGCATTCATGTGCATACACACACACACACACACACACACACACACACACACACACACACACACACACACGTACACATAATTTTAATGTTTTCATCTTTAAAAGTACAAATCAAATACTAGAATTCTTCCTTTAAGTCCCTCAGTGGCATCTCATGAAGGCCTGGATCAAGCCCTGCTTTGTCTAGGACTGGGCCCGCCTACTCTTCCTACTTCATTCAGCGCCCACTGCCCTGGCCTTCTCCCTCCCTTTCACCGATCAAGCTCTTGATACCTATCAAGCCTGGATACCTTTGGCTCCTCTGAAGAACTCCGCCTCAACTCCTCCCCCTTCCTCTCCTTTCTGCGGGACTGGCTCCTGCACACCACAAATATCTCAGCTTCCGAGACTTTTACATGAAGTCAGTGCCCTGCCATATTTTAGTTCACTTATAGCATTCATTCCTGTCTGAAATCATCTACATATTTGTGGTTGAATATTCTATCCAACCAATCTGAATTCCCCTAGCACACACATGAGGACTTGAAAGAATACCGTGTAAGATCCTGATTAGTCTCTTTATACATGTAACACTAAGTGTGTATAGTTGTTCCTGCCACTTAGTAAATACTCAACAAATATGTATTGAGTGGATGGCTGATCAGATGAATAAACTGATATAATAGGTTGATAGAGTGAATAGATTGCATGTGATAGAACAAGTGAGTGGCTGGCTTGTAGAGTGGATGGATGAATGAGAGAATGGATGGATGGCAGAGCAGATAAGTGCATGGCTGGTAGAGAAGATATACAGATGTAGGTGGATAAGTGTGTGGCTGATGGACTGGATGAGTGGATGGTTAACAGAGTGGATAGGTGAATGGCTGATAAAATGGATAGAGTGGTTCCTATCAGAGTAGACAGATGCATGGCTGATAAAGTAAAAGGATGTACAGCTGATGAAGCATACAAATGAATGGCAGATAGAGAGGACGGATGGAAGGCTGATGAGATGAATGGGTGGGTGGCTGATAGAGTGACTAGGTGGATGGCTAATAGAATGGGTGAATGGATGGCTCCAAGAGTGTACAGATGGATGATTATGTGGCTGAATGGTGGAGAGAGCAGAAGGATGGAGAGTTGATGGAGTGAACGGGTGGATATCTGATAGAATAGATGGATGCGTGACTGATAAAGTGAGCAATGAAGAGATGGATACACACAGCAGCGCTGTGAGAAGAAACACAAATGCATTTTAATTTGTGTATTTTAATAACGTGGAGATAAGTTTAACCTTTTGAGCCCCTTTTCTACTGAACGGGAATATACGTTATATCTTTGAGTCACTTCTTCAGTGAGGCTATCTAAATTGGTTTTCTCTTTATTTTCTCTCACACTGTTCTGTAGTTTCCTTCCATTTGATCACACTCTGTAGTTATCCACTGACTTATGGAATTGTTGAGTCAACAGTTGTCTCCTGCAATAGACTGCGAGCATCAAAGAGAGGCATGCCTGTTTACTTATCTCTGCCCCCCACCCCAGGGCTCAGCCCCAGCCAGACACTGGGATACTCAATCACCATTCTGAGAACCAGTATTCACAATGAATGTAGAAATCTTCCTCAGGAGTGAGCAAGGAAGGAAACTGCGTGACTGTGCTGGAACATGTGCCTTGGAGCAGGAACAGTCTTTCATCGTTAATGAAAACTTTAGCTTTTCAGATTTCATATTGTAAACACAAAATTGCAACGTGCGATGGCTGGGAACATGAAGAGCTGGGTTGTGCCTTGAGTCCTGCCATCCATTTTCTCTGTGACCCTGGGTGAGTTATTCAGTTACACTGGGCTTCTGTTTAACCACTGCTTGTCCATTGTACTATGAGAGTGAAGAGCTGAGACTTGCATGATGTGTACACAAAAAGAATTCTGCCACAAGGCCCTCCATAAAGCCAGAGAACAAAATACAAGTCTTGGGCCTGGAGAGATGGCTCAGAGGTTAAGTAGGCTTGCTGTTCTTGCAGAGCACACAAGTTCCTAACGCCCACATACAGGCAGCCTGTAACTCCAGCTTCAGGGCATCTGACACCCTTGCCTAGCCTTGACAGATACCTGCATTCATGTGCATATAGCCCCACAAAGGCATACACATATTTAAAAATAAACCTTAATAAATAAATCTCCCATGGATTTCATTTATCATTTTTAATGGTGAAGATAGTTTTCAGCTACTGACCCAAGTCTCACTCACTCTCCTCCCTGAGAGGTTAGGTTCTCTAACCCTAGATCACCTGGGGTTATCACTGAATTGTCCCCTCCAGGTTCCTACTCACCCATTCCCTCAAGCTACACTACTACTGATGCCTGGGCCATGCCAAGCTGTCCTAAGTGCTGGCAGTACCACACAGTCTCTACCTCAAATTAGGTCATTATGTGGCTGGCCAAATCGATTCAGCACATTTGAAAGGAAGCCATTGTTAATTTTTTCTTCTGCCTGTCCTCTTCCTGGTCATTGAACTACCACTTTTTTCTGGCATCCAAACTCAAAACCCTGTGGTTATCTTGGTTTCTGTCTTCTCCAGCAACCCTATTTACCCAATCACCAAGCAAACTCTGTCTCTTCATGAATAATAATCAGTTCGTTTCCCTTGCTGTCTACCTAATCTAGACTCACCATGTCCTACTCAGTCCACTTCCGTGGCTTGCCTATAGAATCACCCCACATAAGTCTCTTTCTGCATAAATGATCTGAGGTTCTTCAACTGACTCGGATGGCATTTTTTTTTAACCTCTCAGAGGTTCTCAGGACTCCCTCTACTCAAGGATAAAGACGTACTTTCATGCTGGAGCTGGTCATATAGAAATTGACTTCCTGGCACATCACCCTACAGACATGAAGGGTCTTTGCTAAAGTTGGCCTAAAGATTCACTGACCACAAGGTGCAAGGATAGGAATCCATAGCTCAGAGCAAGCAGGTGCACACTGTCACTCTCCTGCCGCTTGCTCAGTGGAAGCCTGAGACCTGTTACTTCTACACTTCATGTTTCCCATTTTGCTTTGTTTTCCATTTTAAGCACAGAAGGCAGGGGCACCTGTGTTATGTCTTCAGGATGAAATTTAAGAGAAGGGAAAAGGAGGAAGGAGGAGGAGGACAAGGACGAGGAGGAGGAGAAGGAGAGAAAACCTAAATTCATGGGTCTTATTTGGCTTTCCACTAGGTCCTGGAAAGAACGTGGCACAGTAGGGTCTTGGGTGGACACTGAACCCTGGCTACCATGTTGACATCTTCACATACCCATTTCTCCTTCACTCACACCACCGTGCTCCTAAAACCACTTTCCTCAGCTGCATCCACTAGACTCTGCACTGGCACCCAGAGGCAGTGTTCAAACTCTATGTTCTTGGTGGCCATGTGCTAGGTACTCAGTTTCAGGCTGTTCATAACCTTCCAGGTAGTTTTCTGTCTTTCCCTTAGAGTGTGAAGAGCATCGAGGACAAGAGCTTTATCATAAGCAGCACAGTCTCCATGACTGAGAGTCAACAACACAAACACAAAATTATCTTTCCTTTTCATTAAGAATGTCATGAAACAAGCACACAGGACAGGATATGTACTTGTCCATTAGGAGACAATATCACTGATCACCAAGAGCTTACAACACACCAGAACATGACTGCTGCTCAGCTAATTGGAGTTGGGTAGGAACACTACATCAGTTCTGATCACTCCTGCTAAGGCCATTGAGAGAGAGCAGAGAACCCTCAGCCAGAAAGTCCTGCTACCTCAGCCCTCCAAAACAAAGTGGACTTCATCCTCAAGGGAACTATGGATCAGGGGGTGGGGGTGGGGGAGATGAGCTGCAGTGTAGACTGGAGGTTAGGGTGAGCTGCAGTACAGACTGGAGGTTATGGTGAGCTGCAGTGCAGACTGGAGGTTAGGGTGAGCTGCAGTGTAGACTGGAGGTTAGGGTGAGCTGCAGTACAGACTGGAGGTTATGGTGAGCTGCAGTGCAGATTGAACTGTTAGCAGATGAACTACCCACTGCAGGCTCTGGTTCCCACATCACCGGCACATCATCAATCCTTGCTCAGGTAACAAACAGCGAGGGAATGGCCAGGGAAAGCATCTGGGGTGGGACGAAGCATTTAGGATAATTCTTGATTTTTTTTTTTCAGAGAAGTACAACCGAGGGTGGCATTTTCTTACCTAAAGTTCCTCTTAGTCTTTGTTAGACACAGACTACCCCAAGCACTACTGTGACCTAGCAAGTTTCTCACAGCTATGAATTCCTGTTCAGACCATAACCACAACATAAGTTGCATCAAAAAGGAAAAAGTTTTGGATTCTATCTTCTAACAGGCATTAGCTATTGTTTAGGACTTCAGTTGTTACATTGAAACTCTAGTAACGTTTCACACAGTTGCTTGTGTGCCTCCAGGTAGCTAAGATTTATTCCTGTGAACTTAATTGAAACCCAGAGGATGGCTCTGTAGAGCTAGAACATTAATGAGGAAAGCTGCTGATACTTACACTCCCTTTAGACCTCCTCGATCCAACCATGGGAGGCAGTGAAGACGCTTTCTGACTGTGGAGACAATTGCAATCGGAACACGTGACTGTTAGTTACAAATACCATATCATGTACAACCATCCTTCTAACTACCCTCACCTCCCAGAAGCCCCTGGCCACTGACACTTGTGCTTGGTGCCATAAGACCTCACATTTCCATTCTAAATCATTCCTAATGGCTTCCTGGGTATTATCTAACTTTATGCTTACAAACAAACTTTTAATACAATTTTTTTATAACAGTGTTGTAGTTTGAATGTAATTGTCCCCACCCCACAATCTCACGGGGAGTGGCACTATTAGGAGGCGTGGCTTTGTTGGAGTAGGTATGGCCTTGTTGGAGGAAGTGTGCCACTATGGGGACAACCTTTGAGGTCTCTTTCTCAAGTGTCACTCAGTATGACAGTCACATCACTTCTGTTGCCTATAAGATGTAGGACTCTCAGCTACTTCTCCAGCACCATGTCTGCCTGCACACCACCATGTCCCACCATGATAATAATGGACTGAACCTCTGAACTATAAGCCATCCCAATTAAATTTTTTTTCCTTTATAAGAGTTGCCATGGTCATGGTGTCTCTTCACAGCAAAAGAAACCCTAAGACAAAACAGTTTTAATTTAAATTTCCAACCTTTCTATTTGTAGATTAAAAAAAAAATCATTTTTAAGCTAAGTAACAACCATGCCAGATTGAGTCAGAAACAATAAATTTGTTGGGCATGGTGCCACCCATTTGTTAATTCTAGCCCTAAGAAAGTAGAGTCTCAGGTATCAAGAGTTCAAAGTTAGCCCAGGTTACACAAGACTCTCTCTCAAAAATAATAATAATTATAATAATGACTTCTTAAAATATTGTATACTATGTCCACTTGTGGTGGAAAAGGATGAAAAGTGCTGACATTTATATTCAGAAAGTTTTTAAAGAGGTCAATTATCACCATATAATAATAATTATTATTCATAAGTTTCAGATGTCTGTGCCATTAGGCAGAAAATCCATCTTACAATCTGTCTCCAAAAATAGGACGCATATATAATGGTAAACCTTACTAATGTATATGAGAGAGACCGATGAGTCACAATTTTTACATTACCACCAAGTACCTAGTTCTGCTCACAGCAGGCTCACAAGCATTGCTAAGCAGAAGTTGTTAAAGGGTTGGATTTCACGGATTGGGTAATCAGCAACCAGTCTGTTGGCAAGAAACTCTAGCGTTCATGAAGGCCTGGGCTCCTGCACAGGCCCAACACTCCTGACACTCCCTCTGCTACTCCCCAGAAGCCTTACCCCCCACACACACACCAGCCTTGCAGTATACACATTACTAGGGACCAAACTGGTGATGTCCCACTCAGCCTCTTCAGAGGACAGCCACGAAAAGGCAATTTTAAGAGCCTAGAGGCCCTGACCTCTGTGCAGAACAGCAGAGATAGATCCCCACAGCCACACAGAAAGCTCCAGTGTCACAGCTCAAGGCTCTGAAGCTCAGATGCCAGCTATACACAACATCCTCACAAAGGGTCCTTCCAAGATAAAAACCATACATAGTGTGTCATGAGCAACTGAAGTATAAGCCTTGCTGAGGAGACGGCTCAGTGGATAAAGTACTTGCTAGGGAAGCGTGGAGACTAGAGTTTGAGTTTCTAGTACCCATGGAAACACTGAGTGGGCACAGAGACTGCCTTGTCATCTCAGGGCTCAAGAGGCAGAGATAGGGAGCCCTGGAACGAGCTGCCTTAAATTGAATCAGCAAGCTCTGGGTTTAAGGGAGAGACCTTGTCTCAAATAATAATGTTGAGAGCAGCCAAGAAAGGCACTTGACCTACAAGGGAGTAATCTTTGACCTCCACATGTCTGTGTGCCCTCATACAAGTAAACACACATACACATACACACACACACACACACACACACACACACACACACACACACACACACGTCTGAAAGTTTGGCACTGATTCTATACTCGGCTTCCCTATCTGTTTGTGCAGGTACAATTGCATTGCTTTCATATTTTATGGTTTTTAAAGGGGCTGGAGGAGGACATGTAAGCCAGCTGAGGCAGTGAATGCCTGTCATCCCAGAACTCAGAGGTGGAGGCAGAAAAAGCATGAGTTCAAGGCCAGCCTGGGCTGCATAGCAAGTTAGAGGCCAGTCTGGACCATGATAGACCCTGTCTCAAAAAGACAAATGAATAAAAATGATAATAAGTGTAAGCTACTGTAAGTTTTCTATTCAAACCAACTGAAAACTCGTGTGTTCTGGCTGCACTGTTAGACTCTGAAACTGCCCATGAGATTTATGCAGAGAGCTCGTGGCCTGATACCTTCTTCACAAGAATGGAGCTCCGTATTTAATTTAAACTTGGTTCAGTGCAAAGGTACTGAGTCTTTTACAAATCCCAACAGTGTGTTTCATGCAATACTTCTCAGTCATGAATGCTGTTTATGCTAACTGATAAATAAGACTGCTGGTTACAGAAAATACTTTTTTTGTTTGATTTTGAGAGAGGCTAGCCTTGAACTTACTACTTAGTTGAGGATGATCTTAACCTCCTGATCCTACTGCCTCCGCCTCTGTGCTTGGAATACTGTGTACCATCACACTTACCATCGATTACACGCTTATGTTTATACATTTGAAACAGATGGAACACATAAGATAACGGCCTCTCTTGTGCCATGCTCACTCTTCACCACCACCCTCCTCCCTTTACACTAACATTGCTCCAGAGCTTCTTCAAACAGTAACTAAAGAGTGAGAGTGAGTGAGCAAAGATGAAGACTTACCCATAAGGCCTTCTCATTGCTGACTTGTCAAAAAGTAACTCACTGTAAGGTAGTCTCTTAAACTTATCTCTGCCAACGGCCACGTAAAACTGTCCATTCTCCAGCTCTGACCCGCTCTCAACCAGTTTTCCTTCTAAAGTATAAAGCCTGTCAAAACACCAATGCCGACAATTAGAACTTCAATAAGCATTTAGAGAGCTGCTTAAGAACCAGAGCTAAATAAGGGGACTGCATTCTTGACTCCTCTGTTACTCTTGCAATTACCGATTGGGAAGTTAAGAGATTCGACAGCCGTCTCCCATCATACCAGAGATCCAGGCACTATCTGGCTGAACAGGCGCCATCAATGAGCGGTCCAGCACAGAGACCCCTGCTGGTACCATAGGAGGATTTTAGAGGGGGGAAAAGTTACTTGTATAGAATGTACTTATTTTCATTTGTTAGTATTTAGGGAGATGGCATGTGTGTGCCGTGGTTTAGGTGTGGATAGAGGTCAGAAGACAGCATTCAGGAACTGGTCCTCTCCTTCCAAGAATCACACTCAGCCCTTCCGGCTTGTGCAGCGAGGAAGTGCCCACCCCACTAAGCGATCTCACCAGCCCCAGGTGTTTAAAGGAAGCTGAGCTTCCCCAGGAGACTGATGTGTTTGGCCACACTGCTTCCACGTATTCTCTGGTATACTCATAGGCCAACAAGCTTCCTGCCACACTCTCTATTAAGGATCGCCTCTGGCCAAGGTACTACAGCCAAACACACAGAACTGGGTCAGAAAAAAAAGAGGTGAGAGGAAAGAAGGGCAGGGGCAAGCGAGCGCTAATGACGCAGAACTGCATAGCATGCATGCTTCTGTCTCCTTTCCTAGCCTTGCCTAAGCAGGAGAGCCAGCGCGGCCCTCCCAGAGCTGTGGGGCTCAAGAACCTCCTTCACTGTAAAACCGCGCCTGTGACTGCTATTAATAGGTCACTTATTGTAAGGACACTGATTTTTGTACTAGATGGTTTAAATTATCTACAGAATTCTTTTAAAGAGAGGAAAGTAGGCCACTAGAAAACTAAACCAGGAAGATAATGCAATTTTGAAGACTGTAAACAGAAGCTAGTAGTTGGTAGGGTTTCAACATAATGTGTTAGAAAAGTTCACAAAAAGTCTTATAGTACATAAAAAGGTTAATAACAATAATAAAATTCCTTCTGTCACTAGGAAAGCTATGACAGAAACATCATGAGTTCAAGGCTAACCTGGGCTACATAGTGAGTTCCAGATTAGCTAGCCAGGACTACAGACTTTGTATCAACGAGGGAAAAAAGTGGATCCATTGATCTATCAGCTAGCCCTGAAGAACACTGAAAATATCCACAAAAGCCCTGAAAATTAGCAGTTCTGAGTTAGCATGCAGATGTTAACATCTTTTTATAATGTAGTATTTCTAACTCTATAAATCTAACTAGCAACACAACCCAGATTTCTGCTTCTCCTGCTTCATCAAGACCACCAATCCTAAGCAAAGGAACTGTAGCCAGTCCTCCATCAGGAAAGCTGTCCTACCAATCATAGGGTGCCCAACGGCACGCCAGACTCTCCCCTGTCTATTGTAGACTGCCAAGCAGCACCCCAGACTCTCCCCTGCTTATTGTAGACTGCCCAGCAGCACCCCAGACTCTCCCCTGTCTATTGTAGGATGCCAAGGAGCACCCCAGTCTCTCTACTAGATGGGGGAGCTGTTCACATGTCCAGTTGTGTTGACCAGAAATGGCTCCAGACACAGAAGCATGTCCCCTGGAAACAAAATCACACCTGGCTGAGAACACCTGGCCAAGTGCCAGACAGCCAGACATTCCTCATCCTCTTTCCTCCAAAACAGATCCAAATCAGCAGTTAGCTGTTACACTAGAAATTACAAGGCAGTGTAACTATGGACTCCAGGACCTCCGAGCCAAGAACTGGCTGGTTTAGTCTGCAGACAGATAAAGCCACTGTGTAAATTCTAACCTGTGATTTTATTATGTTTCTTCAATATAGACTCTATTGACCTGCTTATTCCTGTTGCTTCAAAGCATAAGAATTACAAGTAGGGAGTTGAACCAATTAATGTGGATGCTATCAGTAAATATACTGATACATAACAGAGAGATATATTGATATTCTACTATTAAATTAATATACTGATGAATAATATAAAGAGTTATCAATGTTCTATTAAGGGAGAGTGGGCTCTCCCAAGTGAGCAGCACCAAGTCTACCACTGAATTAATAATTACATTTCTCAACTGGATTTATTAGCTCTCACCTGAGATCATAGCACTCAGGAGACAGATACAGGAGGATTTCTAAGAGTTTGAGGCTACAGAGTCAGTTCCAGATCAACCAAGGCTATAAAGTAAGACCATGTCTCAAGAAAAAAAATAATTTATCTAAATATTCAGCTATATGGAGAACATGTATTTTTATTTCTATTAGTGCTTGCATATCTACTTATTTCCATCTAAGAATTTGTTCATGTATAAGAGAAGAAGCAGAGGAAGGGGCTTGAACCTGCCTCTACTGAACATACCAAGGTCTGCTGACTCCCCATGGGAGGCCTTACCTTCTTGTAGGAGGGAATGGGGGGTTGGGGGGATAGGGGAAGGCTGGAGGGGTGGGAAGAGTGAGTGAGATCTGTGATTGGTATGTAAAATGAATAAAAATTTCTTAATTAAAAAAAACACAAAAAAAGAGGAGATACATTTAGACAAGAAATTGCCTGTGTATATCTTTGTATATTTTATATTATTTCTTGGGGAAGTCAGCATGTATGTAGATATCAAAAGGTAAACCTGTATTTTCTTTTAAAAATATGTATAATTAGTGATGTTGATTTCCCTACTGAAACCAAAATAAACCAAAAAGTAGCTAAGGTTTAAATAAAAGTTAAAAGCACAAGATGAAACAACATAAAATTATTCTTATAATTCTAGAGCCAGGAAGACTGGAGCTAGTGATAAAATTAGTTAACACAAAGAAGGACTGAAAGTTCAAGATGTTTATATACAAAACAAAGAAAATGCAAACTGGAAACACATTTGAAACTTACACAAAAAAGGCCAACTTCTGTAATACATAAAGCATGGCTGAAAACCAGTAAAACAAATGTGTAAGGATCAAGACAGATCAAGCAAAATGGGATGGAAACACATGTCATTTATTTAGAAATTAGCTGAGGAACTAAGAGCATCAGCTCCAGACTGCCTGTGAGGCTTGCCATCCAGCCATGCTACCCAGTGTCTGCTGAATCTTGGACATGTAACTTTCCTCTCTGGGTCTCATATGTCATGTCTACTGAAAGATAATAACCCTACTTAATTCATAAGAATGCTTAGTAAATTCATTTAAAATGTAAGGCGATTATAAAAAATACCTAGAATGGAAGGGGAAAATCAACAGACAGTACTGTATATCAAATAATAAAAATCAAGAAACAACGAAACCCACTTGTGCATGAGTGCAACATAGGTGTGTGACATTATGAGCACATGAAGTGGTGTACTTGCCATATATACGCTTGAAGAAAAGGTCGGAGGGAGTGGTGTGGTGTCTAGTCTATCACTCTCCATCTTATTCCTTTGAAACAGGGTCTCTTGCTGAATCTGGAGCTAAGGTTGCTGACATCCTGCAAGCCCCAGAGACCTCCTGTCTCTGCCTCCTGAGTACATGTCTCACGTGTGCCTATAACCCTAACACTGAGGGACGGGGGCAGAGACAGGAGGATTGCCAGGGCTTGCTGGCAGCTAGCCTAGCTCGAGGTTCAAAGAAAGACTCTCAAGGAAGGGGAGAGGAGAGTGATAAAGCGTGCGTGTATGGCGTGTAAGGATCAAACAGGCAAGAATGTGTTCGTGTGCATCCAGAAGAAGGAACTGCTTGGATTTGGAGATGTATGTGAGTGTATACATGTGTGTCCATGCATATATGCACTACATACACACTCTTAATGTGTTCTGTACATCTACATGTTATTTGTAATCCTCCATCTGAAAGAAAAGACATAAGTAGCCTCCGTAAAGAGATCATTTCAGGGCCAGTGGAATAGTTCAGTGCGTAAAGGTGCTTGCCAAAAGTCTGACAACCTGGGTTTGAACCCCAAGACCCACATGGTGGAAGGAGAGAAATGACTTCTAAATGTTGTCCTCTGGCCTCCATATGTGCACTGTAGCACATGCTCCCCCAATACACACACACACACACACACACACACACACACACACAAGTAAATAAATAAACGCAGTAAAAATTCTGAGATAATTTCATAGGCTACACCATGCTTTAAATGTCCGCTTAAATTTCACTAAATGCTAAATTGGTTTTAATTTTAGATCATCTCACTTATCCTCCCTCACCTGTCTCCTCCTTAAGCCCATCTACTCTCCCTAGCTTCTGACATTTTCGCCTGAGGCAAACAGTTCAAGCCACTGAACAAACCGTCTTGCCTGGGGGGAGAGGGAAGGACAGTTAACTAAGAATCAAGAAGCTGGTTCTAGCCAAGAAGTCCCTCTCCCTTAAGGTGGAATGATGCTTGCTTATTACTCTACACTAAAATCACAAAAGCAGGTGAAGTCTCTTGATGTGTTCCAGCATCCAAGGACTGTCTGAAACAACCCCCACTGAAGTGCTATTATATAGCACAGTCTTCATATAAAGAAACTGAGGCACAGTGAGCTTAACAGGGTCAGCCAAACTTCAGATCTAGGGGCCAGTGACTCCAGAGCCCGTGGGAACGTCTTCAAGGATTCCCAACCACCCCCTGTGGGAAGATGCCATGGCACACCTGTGGACAGCCCCACTCCGAAGAGTTATTTTCTCTGTGACCATCTGCAGTATGTGATCCCACTGAGTCAAAGCTTTTCTAGGGATGAGGAGTCGAGAAGCTGGGTTTATGAGGTCTCCATTTGCAATCAAACTGTGGAGGAAAAGGAAAAACAGGCAACACATCTGAAACAGTTACGCTCATAACATTCAAACCCCAAACCCCAAGGAAAGTACACAGCCAATTAATTCTACCCCGAAATAGGAAGGGCTCCAACTTACAAAATGGTGCAAGGCTCGTGCTGCGATTTCCTGAAGCGAGCAGACACATTGATCCTGCTGTGGATGACTGGCTTCACCTTCAAAAGCAAAGGGGGAAGGTCACTAGCTGCCTGATGGAGAACGGGGACGGTAAGCTGACGTAACTAAGGTAATGCCGCCTGTTTCTGACTCCATTTTGCACTTCTTTAGACAGTTCTCAGACCTCTACCCCATCCGCACAATGGTCAGGTCTGCCTTGGAAACACATTTGAGATTTCCATGGCCTGGACTGTGGTTCAGATATATTAACTAAAATAATTAAGTAAACTAAAATAACCAGGAAAAAAGGCAAAAATAATTGGTATGTTATGTCTAAAATAATGACTATGCTCTGCCAGAAATGAAAGTGTCCAGGTTATTCTGATTCTAATCTAACTTTGTCATAAATCATGGTCTTTGTGGGGTTTGCCTTTAAAAACTCGGTAACCCCAAGCTTGGGCACCAAGAGACTTTTCAGAGGCATGAGGCCACTCTTAGTCTGGCCATCAATAAAAGGACTTAAAACTTCTAATTGGCTTAATCAGCGGACTTGTCAATAATGATCTCACATGGATCATTTCAATGGCTCTGTTGAAGCCTTGCTCTTTCCACTTGGATACACAGTCCAGATTCACCCTCCACCAGTAATTAGATGCCCTCATAGAAGCTCTCCAAAAAAAGGAAAAAATTCTGCAGTAAGCCCTAGGCATACTTACTCCAAAGGTACGAACAAATTTAGGCAACTCTTTAACCACTGTTTCCAGAAAAGCACAAACAATCCTCTAAAGCCCTGCGTTCTGATGTGCCCTCTCCTGCAATTGCAGGACTGTTTCTTGTCCTCTCTCCTCATTGGCATACTTGCTCTCAGCTTCACTGCCTCCTCCAATGTCCATCACCTGTACCCCATCACTGTCCTGGCTCCTCTGCTCCAGGGGACTCTGCTTACCCTCTCCCTTCTTTAGAAAGGATCTCTATCCTAAGCTCCCCTCAAACTCACTATGTAGCCTAGGACGACTTTGAACTTCTCATCCTCCTGTCTCTAACTCCCAAGTGCTGGGATTACAGGCATGAGTCAACACACCCAGTTTATGCAGTGCTGCAGCAAAGCCAGGGCTAGGCGAGCACTCTCCTGACCTCCACTCTGCCCTCCCCATCTCCTTCTGCCTCTGGGGTCTAGGGTGCAGTTAAAACCACCTGTGGAAAAATGCATGAGAAAGGGCTTTTATCACCAGCTTGGACCTCAGAAATGCTCTGCCAGCCTTGATTATTTTCTATCTTTATAATGGATAATCCAAGGCATTACTTACCTCTTGTGATAAATGCACACACACACACACACACACACACACACACACACACACACACACACACACACCAGATCATTTTGTCCAAAATTTCAAGAAAATAGAAGTCAACAGACACAAAGGCCTTTGCTTCCCTTTCCTCCACGCCGAGCTCTCCCACATCTCCAATCCTAGCTCCTCTTCCAATCCATCTCAGAAGAACACTGTCCCCTTAAAGACTGTGCTCCATCTTAATTTTGTCCTCAGCTACTTGCTCCACTAATGCTGACTCTCCATCTCCTCTCTCTCTCTCTCTCCTCCCCGCCCCACCTTATCTTCTCTATGTTCCACCATCTGGCTTCCACCTGCAGGACCGGCTCTTCTGTCACCAGCCCTCAACTCCCGACAAAGCTCTGCCCCACCCCATAGGCTGTGCACTTCACCTAAGTGGCTTGCTGCTGTCCCTAAGGCTGCCCTGTGTCCACTTGGGCCTCTTCTCACTTCATCCCTCTGTCTAAAATGCCCTCCCCATTTCTCCAACTGAAACTGTCCTTCCTCTTCAAGAACACTATGCCCCATCATTTGCCGTTCTCCTCAGGCAGTGGCTGTAGCTGCTGCTGTATTACCAATGACAGCACTTATGGTTTAGGGGTGAGGTCCCCCAATATACTAATGTGCTTTCTATTGGTATTAGAAACATCATAACCAAAAGCAACTTGGGGAAGAAAGGGTTTGTTTGGCTTACATTCCCCATCACAGTCTGTCGCTGGGGGAAGTTAGGGCAGGAACCTGGGGCAAAACCTGAAGCAGAAAGCATGAAGAAATGCTGCTCATTGGCTAGCTCAGCCTGCTTTTTTATACTATCTAGGACCACCTTTCTCAGGGTTGGCACCATCCACAGTGAGCTGGGCCCTCCCAAATCCATCATTAATCAAGAAAATGTCCTACAGACTTGCCTACAACCCACTCTGATGGACACATCTCCTCAAATGAGGTTCCTTCTTCCCAAATGACTTGACTTTATATCATGCTGACAAAAACTAATGACACCCATATTGAAAAAGCAGAGGGCAACAATTTTTCATAAGAGCAGCTGTCACCCACTGCACTTCGCTTCACAAGAAGTAGTGAGCAAATTCCCATGCACTGAATTCCTCTTCATCATCAAAATAACTCACTCAGGCACCATTACTATAGACATTACTACATGGAGAAACTGGAGCTTAGTTAATCTGCCTAAAGTCATGTTTAAGAAGATACATAACTGCCGGGCGGTGGTGGCGCACGCCTTTAATCCCAGCACTCGGGAGGCAGAGCCAGGTGGATCTCTGTGAGTTCGAGGCCAGCCTGGGCTACCAAGTGAGTTCCAGGAAAGGCGCAAAGCTACACAGAGAAACCCTGTCTCGAAAAACTAAAAAAAAAAAAAAAAGAAGAAGAAGAAGATACATAACTGAGTGTGGTCTGTAACACCAGCACTCAGGAGGCTGAAGCAAGAAGACTGTGAGTTCCAGCCAGCCTGGGCTACGCCATGAGACCCTGTGGGAAGAGCCATGGGGAAACAAAGGGCGCGGGCGAAAGAGGAGGAGAAAGGAGGAGGGGGAGAAGGAAAGATGGAAGAGGATGAAGGAGGAAGAAAGAAGAGGATGGGAGGAGGAAGAGGAAGAAGGAAGGGGGAGGAGGAGACAGGATAAAAGGAGGAAGAGGAAGAAGAGAAGGAGGAAAATGGTTAAAGATGCAAGGGGAGGGGAAGAGAGGGAGGAGGAGCGACAGCAGCATTGCTAGAGAGACGCCTGTGAGCAGCTAGCTTTGACTGTATCCGGGCTGGTTAAACAGTTAGACTGCAACAATGCATGGCAGCCTTTCCTTTAAGAAATGGTCCATGTTTAAACAAGAATTCTTCGATTCTCCAGTTGCTGAAACAGTGCTCATAAATGGCTGCTAGCTGTACAATTAATGTTGATTAGGACTTAATTAAAAGCTACTCTTAGAATAAATTTTTAAACTTTAATGGAACAACTTTTCCAATTTTATTTCCACAGGTTATTCGCCTTAAATTAATATCTATAGTGATGCTGGTGTTTTTAAGTGTTTAGCATAGATCTTAAGTAAACACATGTCAAAGACACACATGGTGAAAAGGAATTGTCCCTCTCACTCCCATTCCCTAGCCACCTGGCTACAATCTAAGGTGTCAGTATTCCTTCAGAGTCTCTGCATATCATCTAGCATAGATCTAACAGACATATAATTTTCAAGACAAGTGGTAGAGTGTTGTGACCATTCTGCACCTTGCTTTTTTTATTTAGTGATCCTTCATGGAAATTGTTTTACACTGGTATGCTCTAGAATGTTATTTTAAGATCTGTTACATTTGTTTATGCTGTGGAACATTTGTTTAATGATGCAAAGATGTGTTTCATTCTTTTATGTTGCATTTGTTTAACTCTGTGAAGTTCTGTTACTTTGCCTGTCTAAAACACCTGACTGGTCTAATAAAGAGCAGAACAGCCAATAGCAAAGCAGGAGAAGGGATAGGTGGGGCTGGCAGGCAGAGAAAATAAATAGGAGAAAAGGAAAGGAAGGGGAGATCAAGGAGTAAGAAAAGAAGGGGCTAGCCACCTAGCCACCCAGCCAGCCACAGAGTAAGAGTGAAAGTAAGATTATAGAAGTAAGAAAAGGAAAAAGTCCAGAGGCAAAAGGCAGATGAGATCATTTAAGTTAAGAAAAGCTGACAAGAAACAAGCCAAGCTAAAGCTGGACATTTATAAGTAATAATAAGTCTCTGTGTGATTTATTTGGTAGCTGGGTGGTGGATCCCCCAAAAGAGTACAAACAACCAACTACACTGATACTTAGAGGGAGGGTTGCTTCACTCAGGTCAGCTGCCTGCACTGCACCCCACAGAGTGCCGCAGCTGGGTCAGCCTCTCCTGCGGCAGTGTTGTGTCTCCACTTCTGCTGCTCATTTGCATAAATATGTGTTTGTCCACACAGTCAACTATGAGACCTGGGAATTTTCTAAAATAAAGGGTAAGCAATTTTTTTTTTAGGCTGATGATGTGTATGACAAGATCAAACCAATCTGAAGAGTCTCTTCATTTGCTTAGCCCATACCACTGCATAAAACCTGGAGTTAATACACAAACAGTGCCATCTGAGACAGGGCTGGGGTTTACACAGTCCTTAGAAAACAGCAAATCCCTTCATAGCCTGTTTGCTTGCTCTTAGGTCTCAGCAGGCTCAGTATGAATGAGTCTCCACCCAGATGAGGGATGGTCCCTTCCTTTCACACACACCCTCCAGACACACACACACACACCCTCCAGACACACACACACACACACACACACACAATTGTACTTCCTTCCTGACAGCTCAGCTGACAGCTGCTGGGGTGTCCATGGTTCTCTGCCGCCCTGTTTTGTCTTTCCCAAGCACTTATTGTCACCCAAGTGTGTCATATCTACTGGTTTGCAGTCACCAATTCCTGTGACTTTTAGTTGCTCTCAGTGTACCCAGTAATGCAGTCAACATGTTCCATATCAGTCGACAAGTTCTCAGTGTATATACATCTACCACACACTCCTCGTAGTTTAAAACCTTATTGGATTGTTGAACTAAAGATAAGTAAGTTATACAAAGAAATGATTTTAAAGCTCTTGTCTAAATTATTTCACTTTAGTAATTTAGAGAAATAAATAAATATATGCATTATAAGATAACTGTAACTTTATTCTGAGTATAAAAGTTGATGCTTGAAAAAAATCACAGCATCCTTATGAATAATCCTTATTTATTACATGGTTATTTTCAGCATGGCAAAGATAGCCTCCAAGGTTTCATGATTAACCGTCTAAGCTGAAGACTAACCTTAATTATATTCAATTCCAGTGATACTAACTAAATCTGCATTGTCATTTTCCAACAGACCAATAAAAGTATCTAAAAAATAAAGTAATATATCTGAATTAAAAAACCAGTTAAGGCCGGGCGGTGGTGGCGCATGCCTTTAATCCCAGCACAAGTGAGTCCCAGGAAAGGCGCAAAGCTACACAGAGAAACCCTGTCTCGAAAAAAAAAAACAGTTAAGAACACTGATTGAAGCATTGATTTTTACTTTTTACACTTACCATTCCTGTTCTTGTTTTGAGACAGGTTTTTATGTTGCCTACACTTATCCTCATATTTGCTATATAGCCAAGACTGGCCTTGAACTGCTGATTTTCCACCTCCACCTCCCAAGTGCTGAAGTAACAGGAGTGTGTCACCATATCCAGCATATCATGCATGCTTCTAATTGGCATTTTCAATAACATCACATTTAAATTCAAAATAAACCAAATCAACTGGGGTGGGGGCTATCCAGAGCTCTGACGTGGGAGCAGTGTTGGTCAAGTGCTGCTAATCTGTATTATGACCCTGGATAACAGGGGACAACAGTAAGTGAGAGTTCTTATAATTTCGTCAATTCTCTTATAAGCACACAATTTCCCTTGACCTTGGACATAAACAGTATTTAGCATGAAAATTGTGTGAAGTATCTTCACACCGAGTCTGAAGGAGTGCACACCAGGGCAAGAGGGTAAGGAACGCTCACTCTGACCTTGCGAAGCAGGGTTAGGTCACACAGGTGAGTAGGCTGAGCAGGTTCAGCATGTAACCTGCAACTGAGACCAAATCAAACAAACAAGCATCACTCTTTGATTTGTGGGAATGAACATTCTTGTAGAAAAAAGTGGAACAGCAGTCATGAGAGACTGGTAAGGATATGGCTGGGGACGGAGCGAGTGGGAAGAGATCCAGTAAGTAACAACAACACACAACTAGGGAAGAGAAGCTAGATCTGGGTCTCTACAGTGTACACTATGGTTTAATGTGAGATGTCCCCCAGAGGCTCACATGTCCCCACCCAAGGATGAGAAGAAGATAAAATTCCTAACACACTGAGAAGTAGGTTAGCTGAAAGAATCAGAGACAGGCAGATGATTTTGATCAAGTCCTCATTTTTGCCCATGAGTAAAAGATAAATGAAAGAAAATAAATGGGGGCAGATAAATGATCGGAAGGAAGAAAATAAAAGGAAGGATGGAGGGAAGGAAAAAAGGAAAGGAAGGAAGGAGGGAGAAAGGGTCAATGATAGGTAGATGGGTGGTAGAGATAGCTAGATGATAGGTAGATAGATGAGATAGATGATTGACAGATAGATAGATAGATAGATAGATAGATAGATAGATAGATAACAGAAAGATAGGTAGATAGATAGATAGATAGATAGATAGATGTGACAGATGATAAACATAAACAAGACAGTTTAAAAGTAGATAACAAAAATAGATGATAGGTAGAAGATATACAATTGATAAATAGATAATAGATGGATAACTGATAGGTAGATAGATAAATGTTAGATGAATGGAGCAGATTAAGTAGATAATATATCTGCTAATCAATCAACCAATAAATGTTCAGAAGTTTGAATGATCCTGCTAAGTTAGCCCAAAGAGCAGCTTGGGGAACTAACTGCCACAGTGGCAGCTGCACACCTTTGGCTGCTCCCTGGGGCTGTTAGCTGGCACTTGCCACCTTTTCAACCCTGGACCAAGAAAAGCAAAGTCAGCCTACAGACCCAAGGGAACAAAGCTGCAGAATGGATTCCCATACAGTTCAAGGAGAGCTCACCTCCTTTAAGAACTCCTTACACTGTTTAAGGGCCCAGTTTTTCAATAACTTTCTAAAATGCCAGATTTTATGATGGTCCCATAAAACAGTCTATTTAGAGAAACAAATGTACTAAAGTTAACCATTTGCCAAGTATAGACCAACATGCACTAGGTTTTAACTCTACTTTCTTTATGGTTTATATTTAAGGAAAATGGGATCTCAAAAATCTTTGAGGAAACTTTGTTACTTCAAAAACATCACCCAGCATCGAAGAGGGAACAAAGTTCTTTGCAAAATACTTAATCAATTTTAATCTTTTTTGATAAAGAATAAAAAAAGATTAAAGACACAAAATAAGAAATAATTTACCTAGGAATCAATATAACAGACATATCCAAATACAAATTGTCCTAGAGAGCTTTTTTTAATCATTCAGGGGCTGGGCATGGCAGCATAAGCTTTACTTCCAGCATTCTGGAGGCAGAGGCAGGTGATCTCTGAGTCCAAGGCCAGTCTAATCTACATAGTGAGTTCCAGGACAGCCAGATCTACACAGTGAGACTCTGAAAAAAAATCATTCAGGGTGTAACTCAATGGCAGAGTTTGTCTAGGACACATAAGGCATAAGGCTTGATCCCTGACAACCACTCCCGAAAAGAAAAGTAATAGTCGTCATCACTCATTACCCCAATATTACTATTTGAAAGGAATAAAGAATGGCTACAAGAAAATGGCACAGTGAGCTCACACACCAAGGACTGAGCCTGCTCTGCTGCTGACCATGGGGCTTATAAGTGACTTTGCAAAGGGCCTCTATCACAGGATATTTCATTCTGCAAACACTTCCTAAACTTAACAGATAAACCATCCATCATAGAAATGCTCCAGGTATACAATCTGAGAAAGACATCTGAAAAGGAGAGACTGACTATTCAACAAGAAGTGAAGACTGAGCATCCATTTCAAGAGGATGCTTGACTCCATAAGAAAAATGTAAGAGGCTCACTCCTGCTTTGAAAGTGCATTATAGAAGACAGTTGCTTCTGCCAAAACAAGGAGAGCTGAAAGGCATTTTTAAAGGCACAATAAAGAGCTTAAGATTCAAAGAAATCTTGATAACCTAAATTCTAGAGGGGATGAGTTCTAAGTGAGAGGAGACCTAGGACTGCTTGCATCTCAGGATGACAAACCTTGCGTAGTGAGTTAGCCAGAGGCTGGGTTGGCATTGTAGAGAAGACTAGGATGTGCTAAGTCCACACCAACAACGTCTTCTTCACCAGGAGCCGTCTTCAGGCACACAGAAGTCCAAGCTAGGAGCAAGGCTAAGAAGCGAAGACAGAAACCCCGTGGCATGCAGGGTTAGAGGTGGGGCTAAGTAATAGATTCTCCAGTGGCATATAAAGCTAACAATTGGACCAACTGTCAAGAGACATCTCTAAATCTCATGAGGATTAACTCTCAAACCCTGAGAGAAGTCCTAATTTTACCCTTGTAATGTTTGAAAGCATTGGTTTAGTGAAGGCAAGTGAAACTGTCTGCAGCCTGTACTGAAACCAGGTGTGGGCTATGAGAAGACCAGCCCCTTTCCCAGCATCCAACAGAGGAGGCAGGTGTAGTTTCTTCTTAGGAAAAGTATTCTCTACTTTCAGCTCCTACACCTAACAAAACGTTCTACAAGTGACCTCTACACAACAAACACTGCAAAACAATTCAAATAAAGGGGAAAATACAGCCTACTGACAGAGGGAAAAACCAAATCAAACCAGACATGGCCATGATGTTAAGATGGGCAAATAAGGTTTTTACTGTTATAAATACATTAAACAGCTTGGTGACAAAGGGTGAGGCATACCAAACAAAACTCATGCAAGATGGAGAGGTCTAGATCATAAACTGAAACTCCAAAAAGAAACAAATGAAAATTCTAATAGCAATAAAACAGAACATCTGCAATGAAGAATTTATTACATAGGCTTAGCAACCTAGACACAGCAGCATACACCTGAGAAACTTTCCTCTGAAAGGAAACGAAGAGCTAAAGAGATGGCTCTGCTGGTGAGGGCGCTTGCTGCACAGACCTGGCAGCCTGCATTTGATCCCTGGAGCCCACACGGTGGAAGGAGAGAACCAACTCCATGTGACTACCATAGTGCGAGCGCGCGTGCAAGCACACACACACACACACACACACACACACACACACACACACACGCACGCGCACACACACATCAATAAATAAATGTAAAAAAAAGAATTAAGTTAGTTCCATTAACGTTATACAAAATAAGAAGTGAAATAAAGACATTTATGAGCACACACACACACAAAAAGCCAAAGCCAAGGGAATTGATAACAGACCAACACTTCCAATATATATATGGAGGTTTTCAGATAGAATGGAAATAATTAGAAACAGAGAAGCCTGGGTACATGAAAGAATAAAGGACATTGGAAAGAAATGTACCAGGTATATAAACAACTGTAATATTTTTTAAAAAAAAATGCTTTAAAGCAAAATAATGACTCATAAAGTTGCTCACATACATTACTAGAAGCAAGTTATTTAATATGAACACAAAGGCATGAGTGAAGAATGATGGAATTATACTATTGCAAAGTTTATTGAGAAATGAGAGAATATTATTTTAAAGCAAACTAAAGTTAAGGATACATGTTACAAGCACTAAAATAATTACTCATTTCTCAAATATCCTAACTAAACATCCATTATAGAGATAAAAATTAAGTATTTCAAATGTCTGATGAACCCAAAGAAAGCAGGAAAGAACAACATGAAGCAAACAAAAGCAAATGAAATAGGACAGACGAGGATCCAGTTGTCCCAAGAACTCACTAAATGTGAATGAATTACAAATTCCAAGTAAGGGCAGAATCAAAGAGACATCACAGGAAAATAACACCCAACTGCACACACTTTAACAAGAAACACACTTTAGTTATAAAGACAGGAAGAGATTGTAAAGCACATGAAAAGCACACTAACTAAATGTTAAGCAAGTCAATCTACATGGTTTGATCAATGAAACGGTATAGGAGATAGATGTATCATGTCCACTTTCTCAACTAATTTTCATGGATAATACATATATTTACTTCTAAAGTTGGATACTTCTAAATATTTATTGTATTTTTATTATGTGTGTATATATGCATGTGTGTGTCTATGGGTAAGTGCATGTATGAATACAGATGCCCACAAGAGTCCACAGAGGGCACTGATTCCTTGGAGCTGATATGACAGTTGTAAGCCACCTAATGTGAGTGCTGGAAACCACACTCAGTTCCTCTGCAAGAGTGGAGTGTGCCCTTAGCCACTGAGTCATAGCTCAGCCCCAAAGTTGAGTGTTTCTTTTTTTTTTTTTTTTTTTTGGTTTTTCGAGACAGGGTTTCTCTGCGTAGTTTTGCGCCTTTCCTGGAGCTCACTTGGTAGCCCAGGCTGGCCTCGAACTCACAGAGATCCGCCTGCCTCTGCCTCCCGAGTGCTGGGATTAAAGGCGTGCGCCACCACCGCCCGGCCAAGTTGAGTGTTTCTTAAAGAATACTATGTTTGACAATCTATTTGATGTGTTAAATATATTTTTCTGCTATTATTGTGTTCTTTAGGACTTCAGAAAATAAAATCAAATATTAGCATTTCAGAAGACTATAACACCAAGCTGTTTTTATCTCATGACCTTCTATGGTATCCAAGGGATAGATAGATAGATAGATAGATAGATAGATAGATAGATAGATAGATAGATTTAATATATATAAATATATAAAACAGAGAATATGTGGCTAAAGAATCTACCATAATTCAGCAATACGTTGTCTCTGAACCACTTTTTTTTTTCTTTTTTGAGACAGGGCTTCTCTGTGTAACAGCCCTGGCTATCCTGTAACTCACTCTGTAGCCCAGGCTGGCCTCAAACTCACAGAGATCCGCCTGCCTCTGCCTCCCAAGTGCTGGGATTAAAGGTGTGCGCCACCATTGAACTACTTTTATCGTGACCATTGTGTTTCCTATGCTGATGACGACAACGACGACGACTCCTCCTCCTCCTCCTCCTCCTCCTCCTCCTCCTCCTCCTCTGGACCCACACTTGAATGCCAGCATCCCCCTCTCTAGAATTCCATCCTACCCTGTTCTCTTCTTAACCTGAACATTCTCCTGGACAAGTTTATCAAACCCACTGCCATTGAACAGAATTTTGGCACTGCCAACCAAGTTTCTAGCTGTTGTCCAGATATTTCTCCTGACACTGCATGTGTATACCCCACTAAATGTGTCCACCTCTTCACCCTAAAATGGAGATTTAGAAAAATCTATTTGTACCTAAGCCCTCACTGAGTCACTGCAGCATAAAAGTTTATTTTGTCTCATTCTGTATTTAACGATAACTTGCACCCTTTTTCAAAGCTGTTGAAAGGCAATGTACTGCTCAACAGTCACCAGAAAGATTCAGTGAAAGGTCCCATAGCTCCTCCTTACTCAAAGTTGCTTCATCTGTCCTCTGCTCTGCACCCCCACTCCCCCCACACACACACCAAGACCCAGCCTTAGGACCTCGAAAATCCTCCCACACTGCATCCAGGAAAACAGCACAATTCCTGCCTTTGGTGCCTTTTCCTCACTCAACCACCCATTTCTGAATTACTCCTCCTGCAGTACAGGCCCAAGCATGTGATTTCCCAGTGCAGGAGCCTTCAGAGGTGGCCACTGCCTTCGATGAAGGTCACAGCCTTGGACTCAGAGGTTCTATCTGATCTACCTTCTCACTGGCTGTTCAGTCAGCTGGATAGAATTCCTATCAGAAATTCTGTATCATTCTTCTTGGAAATCTTTTGTGAATCTTCCATTAATGTAACATAGCCTTCTCCTGTTATAAATAACTACTGGGCTGCATCTCTCTTTCTTTTTTATTTTTCTAGTAAATGCCCTCATACATAACCCATTGGTGGTACTTTGAACATAGAATACTTCAACTAAACAATAATTAGGATGAGTTTTTGAGCCCAAATCATGCTCAGAACTCAACCAAACACCTTGTCCCTTTTACTTTTCAGGATGCCGTTATAGGGCAGCCACTTATATTTTAAAAGTTTACAACTTTAACTATAAATGCTTTAGATCACATTCACATTTATTATGAAAGAGTACCTTACAAAGTTAGCATTGTCCTGTTTTTTATTTTTATTACATCTTATTTGTTTGTTTGTTTATTGGGTATTTTTGAGAAACCAATAAATACAGCGTTTCTCTGTGTAGCTTTGCGCCTTTCCTGGATCTCACTCTGTAGCCCAGTCTGGCCTCGAACTCACAGAGCTCCACCTGGCTCTGCCCCCCAAGTACTCGAATTAAAGGTGTGCGCTACCACCACCCGGCTTACATCTTATTTATTTATTCCAGGGCAGAGATGTACACGTGCCACAGCAGGTGTGTGGAGGTCAGAGGACAACTTTTGGGAGTTCTCTCATCCTACCACATGGTCCCAGTGGTTGAACTCAGGTCCTCAGACTTGGCAGCAAATGCCTTTAGCCACCGAGCCATTCCACCCGCCCGATGGTGAACATTACTCTAATCATGATGAGCCTCCTCACACCTCAGTAGGCAAAGAAGGAGTCACATAAGGCCCCTTGTGATTCTCAACCCAGGTGTCTTAGTGCAGCATTCAGCCTGCTGCTGGTGCCAATAGGAAACTGTCCACTAGCAGAAAGAACCTGCACACATTTGCTATCATTTAACAGATCTTCACTGGGTTGTGTGAAAATGAAGAGATGCATATAGTCTATATATTAGCATATATAGGCCATGCTTATTCAATGATCTCAAATCCATTCAAGTTCCTTAGCTACTATTGTTAAATATACTTGACATGATCTCATCCATATAATTTTTGTGAACATAAATCGAAGGAAAATTAAATCTTACAGAAATTCCAGGTCCTGGGTGTGGTGGCACAGTCAGGTCCCTGGCTAAATAACATTTTACTGTTGAGATATAGGATGATTTTTTTTAAATTCCAACCAGCCTAACTTCAGTAAGAACCTAGTCAGAGAAGGTGTTGCTAATTACAATGAGCAAGGTGCTCAGAACATTCCCAGGAGGCTCCAATTAGTCTCTGAGCTGATGAAACACCTCAGCTCTGCCCAGGTCCTGCCTAGGTCCCTGCACTGTACCAACACAGGCTCGAATTCCCAGAAGATGCGCTAACGTTCATCTTTTACTCAGAGGGTTGCTCTTCTGCCAAGTATGTTCACTATCCAATGGGTTGATACATCTGTCTTTATTGTCTAAATAGAATTCTTCCTTTTCCTGGAGCAGGAAAACAATCCAAAACAAGCTAACAAATAATTCAGCTGTTCAAAGCACAGCAAGGGAGAAGATTCATACTTAACTTAAAAGTGACCCAAAACACGGCTGGTGTGATAGCTCAGTGAGGACCCGAGCTGGATGCCCAGAACTCATGAGGGAAAAAATCCAGGTGTGGTGGGGTACATTTATAGTCCTAATGCTGGAGAGGCAGAGACAGGAGGATCCCTGGAGCTTGCCAGACAGCCTCACCTACTTGGTGAGCCCCAGGTTAGTGAGAAACTCTATCTCACTTAAAAAAAAAAAAAAAGAAAAAAAAAGAAAAGGAAGACAACAAGATGTTTCAGGAGTGCAAGAGTGTTTCCATGCAAGCCTGAAGACCTAAATTTGATCCCAAAAGTGGTCCTCTGACCTTCACATACATACACCAGCACACACACACACACACACACACACACACACACACACACATGCACGCGTGCATACACACATGCATGCACAAAATCCAAAAATAAAATATGCAGGGCGGTGTTGGCACACGCCTTTAATCCCAGCACTCGGGAGACAGAGCCAGGCGGATCTCTGTGAGTTCGAGGCCAGCCTGGTCTACAAAGCGAATTCCAGGAAAGACGCAAAACTACACAGAGAAACCCTGTCTTGAAAAACCAAAAAAATAAAAAATAAAAGATAAAATACTTATCACAGAAATCAATTCTTTACTTGGAAAACTCTTAAACACGTGTGTATACTAGATAAAGGCTCATATTGCTAAGTCTTCAACAAATTTTGATCCAATTAAATCTATTTCCTAACATGTCTAACAATTGTAAGCAACTTACATTCTAATTTTCTCTTTATTACACTATGTGGAATATTTTGAAAGATCACATTAACTCTGGGAACTCCTTGTATGCGATGTCAAACCTCTGGCTGATTACTTTAATCTAAAAATGATTAATTCAATGGGCACTTTGCCTTATAGAAAAACCAGACAGTACCTGAATACTGTCAAGGCATTTATAAGTAAGTCTGTGTGGGGCCCCCTAATGCTATGCTGAAGAGAACAATATGACCCCTATAAAGTTAAAAAATAACCAATTAACCCAAGAGAACTCTCAGAAGTTACGGGAACTGCCGCTAACCAAGCATTAAAAGAGAATGCCTTTTTTGGACGGTGCCTCTATTTGCATGTTCCTTCTTACTACACTATTCTTGCTATCTCACCACTGTTGGATTCTTCTGACCTGGTTCGCTTTCCCAAATGGGATTTAGATGCCAAGCCCATCTGGGCAGTAGAATACACACTTCCACTAAGAACACAGAGGATCAAACACGAGAGAGAGAGAGAGAGAGAGAGAGAGAGAGAGAGAGAGAGAGAGAGAGAGAGAGAGAGAGAGAGAGAGCAGTCCCAGATGAAACCGGGCAGGACAGGAGAGGGAGGCATGTAGAAGAGGGAGCTATCTTCCACCTGCATGGAAACCAAGGCTCCCAGGCCACATGTGTGTGTATACAACCTGCGTTCAGACGCAGAGTAATATTAAGAAAGCTCTTCACCCATCAGCACATGTCCAAGAGGGACACTACCATTGTTAGCCAGGCCTGGCTTTGGGCCTTATGCTGAGGATTCAACATGGAGGAAAGAAGACGCGCGCACACACACAGAGACCACCTCCACCTCCACCATCACCACCACCACCACTTCCACCTCCACCACCACCTCCACCACCACCACCACCTCCACCTCCACCTCCACCTCCACCACCACCATCACCACCTCCACCTCCACCACCACCATCACCACCACCTCCACTTCCACCACCACTACCATCACCACCACCTCCACTTCCACCACCACTACCATCACCTCCACCTCCACCACCACTTCCACTTCCACCACCACCACCACCACCACCATCACTTTTTTATTCTCCTTGGAGCATAAGAGTGACAGTATGGATGTAAAAGATGAACATTCATTCTCCCGTGGGAGTCCTGAACTGGGAACTCATTTGAAGTCCTAGAATGTCACCTCTTCCCTGCACTCCTGAGTACACTACTTCATCACCTGAGTGGCTTCATATGTGCAGGCACAGGATATGGATCATGCATTTCATTTCTATGTCCCTAAAATACCTTCAGGTTCTTACTTTCTCCAAAGATATTAAAATATTACTAAAATGTAAATTACCTTGAGCAAAAAGAAAAAAAACCTTTGAACTTTAAACTATTAAAAATATGACTTTGCTAACCTGAGTGTCAAATAATTACTAAAGCAACAGAAATCTCTGATTGCAATTAAATATTATATAAACAGATAGAATCAGATCCAGGTATCCTTTTATAACTTGAAAAAATGACCCTGATGTAGAAGTATGAGAGAGAAAATATGAATTACCCCACTGATTTAAGTTTTCTGTAACATCATCTACAAACTTCACTGTTTGTTTCCTAGATACTCCACCGTAGCCATGTGTTGCACAGGGCAAACAGGACAGGAACTAAATTTGCCCTGACAAGCATCATTGGTTTTGAAAAGACATGAAATCCAAGAAGAAAAGCTCCCTGACATGGTTCAGTGTTACATAATGCTCAGTCAAGCCTATGGAGCCTGCTCAACTGCTCTAAATAGTTGAGACACATATTCTGTCCTTAACCAAAACCACTAAATATGTAAGTAATACTACAGGCCTGAGACTTTTCAAAAGAAATGTATTTTTCTTCCCTAAAATCAAAATATAATGACTTAAGCGTGCTTCTGATTTATATTAATCCATTCTGAAGTTAAGACCCCTTTTCCTAAATTTTTATAACAGCCCTATTTCTCTGATAGAAGCCCTGGTGAAGACCCAGTGAGATGCTACAACAGGTGCTCGCCACCACACCTGAAGACCTGAGTCTGAGCCCCAGGTCCACACGGTGGAAGGAAAGAACTGTCTCTGGTTTCTCCTCCCACCTCCACACGAGCACTGTGGGACACACACGGCCACACACGCCCACACAAGCCAACTAACAAACAGGCAGTCAGGCATGATGGCACACGCCTTTAGTCCCAGCACTCAAGAGGCAGAGGCAGGCAGATCTCTGAGTTAGAGGCCAGCCTGGTCTCCATAGTAAGTTCCAGGATAGCCAGGGCTGCATAGAAAAACCTTGTCTCAAAAAGCAAACTAAGGGTCAGGCAGTGGTGGCACACACCTTTAATCCTAGCACTTGGGAGGCAGAGGCAGGAGGATTTCTGTGAGTTCAAGGCCAGCCTGGTCTACAAAGTGAGTTCTAGGACAGCCAAAACTACATGGAGAAACCCTATCTTGAGAAGAAAAAAAAAAGTAAGGAAGCAGGCAAGACTGGTGAAAATACTTTGATTTCCATGATGGAAAATGACACTCATAAATCTAAGCCTTTTCAACCAAGCAGTCCCAGACAGTGTGTTTCTGCTGCTCTTCAGTGAAGCACTTCTGCCTGAAGGAATGTCTCATGAGTCAAGTTCACCCACACCAGCCATCAGCCATCACTGCATTGACATTACCGTAAGTGCCCAGAAGACCTACAGTGTCATCCCCACAGATATCTGGGAGCTTAGGAAGAAGTCAGAGCTAGAGGCACAGACTTGAAGGTAATTATTGCACAGATGATATTTAAAAACATAAACTACCATTAGCTACCAAGCGTGGGAGCTAATCTTCATTGCCAGCTTGACTATATTCGAAATGTCCTAGGAGACACACTTCTGAGTATAGGTATGGTTTGAGGAAGGCATTTCCAGAGAAGTTTAGTGGAGAAGGGTCTACTCTAAATTAAATGTGGAATGCACCATCTCACAGACTTGAGGCTCCTGAATGAATAAAAATGGGGAAGGGCCGTACCAGAGGCCATCCCTACCTATGCATGTGAATTCTGAATCGCAGCCCCATTTTATAGTCCAGGGTAAAAGTTCCTTAATAGGACAGGCTTCTCTAACTCTTTGTCTCTGTCAGCAGAGATAAACAAACCTGTAATACATCAACAACCCAATCTTACTGGAAAGGGTAAGCTCAGGGTCTGAACACAGCATGTCTGTCCACCACAGGCTTATGTGCTTGAACTTCTGATCTCCAAGTGGTGCCACTGTTTTAGAACGTTGCGTAACGTTTAGTAGGTATGCTTGGAGGAAATGGATCACTGAGGCTGGAGCCTGATGTTTGATAGACAGTACTTCCTGTCTACTCTCTGTCTCCTGACGGCAGATGCAGTTGGGCCAGCTACCTTACACTCCTGCCACAACGTCTTCCCAGCCACGGTGGACTGTATGCTCAGGCTATAAGCCAAAATAAATCAGTCTTTCCTCTCTTAAGTCGCTTCTTGTCTGGGATTCAGTTACAAAAAAAAAAGTAACTAATACAGTGGGAAATGGGGGGTGGGTTGCTAATCTAAGTTGCCTGGGAAAACAGGATCCTTGTTGTATATGGAAATCTAAAGGCAGAAAGCCCAAATGCAAATTCTGTACTGCAGTTACCAAAATGCTTTATGTATAATTATGGGCTAGCAATCCTACAACTATTTTGTGTATATACAATACATCATACTAGATAATTTAACGTGGCTAATAATGATAACAGGGGTTTCCACTGTCACAGAAAGATGTTGGAGCTCCAGGGTTGCACTTAGCACATGGAATTTATTCAGGAAAAATTAGAAATAAGGACTGGGTGCAGATCCGAAGAAACCCTATTGCTGGACTATACTGGGATGTATCAGGATGAACTCAGATGTTCAAAAACGTATCTGCATGCATTTAGGCAGATGGATGGGTGCACAATGATGCAGCTGTGTGCACATGTATGCGTGCTCTCATGCATCTACTTCTTATCTGCCTACTGAGAAAGCCTCCAAGCAGTGACACCTCAGGAGCAAGGAATACCCCATGCCCAGAAGATGGGTTCAAAACACCACTCTAAACTAAAAGGGTTTCCTGAACAAACAATCACATACAAGACTAAACACTACAAATTACAAGTGAGTCTGCAGTATCTCCTGGTATTAGAAAAAAAGGAAGCACTCACAGGAGAGGAGGGCCTTAGACAGCCATCTTGAAGAAATGGCCAGGGTCCAAAGCTGGGATAACATAAACAAAACGTGAATAATATCAATATCGAATTTAACTAAAAGCAAATACCCATGGGCCTGCCAAATGACAAAGCAGGTAAAGATACTTGCTATCTTATGATTTAAGTATGATGACCTAAGATCATCTTCAGAACCCATGGACAGGTGGAAGGAGGGAATCAATGGCACAAAGTTGTCCTCTAACCTCCACGTGCATACTGTGACACCTATGTGTGCGCATGTACACACATACAAATAATAACAATAATCAAAATAAAAAATATACATATTCTGCAAGATAAAACAAATGTATATGGAGAAAATTGCTCTGTACAGTAGAATTCCAGTTAGGAATGTGGAGGTGATAAAGGAAAGAGAAAACCATCACAGACAAACAATGCCAGCTGATGCAGAAAAGAGCCATGGGTTCATCATACAGTCTTTGGTTGAACCTTGAAGAAGGGGAAACTGTGGATCTGTACAGTCTCAAAGTCTCTACACAGGGCATCCTTGTCCACTTAGAAAACTAGCAAATAGCACACCTAGCTTCAAAGAAGGTCAGCATCAGCAGCAACACCACACAACCACATCATGTGCTGCTGGGATAATTAACACTAAATAAGAGGTTAGTTCAGCCTGTTGAAATGAAATTTCCCTCCTCTCCACTTGTGGTGATATTTTATCTGTGTCCCTCAATAAAATTTATCTGAGGATCAGAGGAAAAAGGCAGCCACTATATTAAACATAGGAGTCAGGCAATGGTAGCACACACCTTTAATCCTATCACTCAGGAGGCAGGGATCTGTCTAGATCTCTGTGAGTTCAAGGCCACACTGGGAACAGAGCCAGGCATGGTGGCACATGCCTTAAATCCAACACTAGCTTGTAGCTAGAGTTTTCCTGCCTTGTCCACAGTCAGGACAAATCTTTGTCACCCGCCAGTCCCACGGCCGCTCAAACCCAACCAAGTAAACACAGAGACTTATATTGCTTACAAACTGTATGGCCATGGTAGGCTTCTTGCTAACTGTTCTTATAGCTTAAGTTGATCCATTTCCATAAATCTATACCTTGCCACGTGGCTCATGGCTTACTGGCAGGCATCTTCACATGTGGCTTGTCATGGTGGCAGCTGGCAGTGTCTCCTTCTGCCTTCCCGTTCTTTCTTTTCTCCTCTCTGTTAGTCCCACCTATACTTCCCACCTAGCCACTGGCCAATAAGTGTTTTATTTATTGACCAATCAGAGCAACACATTTGCCATACAGAACATCCCACAGCACTAGTTGACCATGGAGGTCTGGAGGTCTGTACAGACAGACAGGAAGTGACAGAGATGGGCAGGAAGAGGAAGTGATATAGCTGGACAGAGAGAGCAAATGATATAGCAAAGCAGAAAGGCATATAGGTGTGGGTATACAGGAAGTAGGTCTCTTTGGAAGCTGAGGTGTCAGTGAGATAAGGTTGGCTATGGCTTTTCCTATTCCTCTGATCTCTCAGGTTTTCACCCCAATATCTGGCTTCATGATTTTTGTTTAATAAGACTGTTTAGTAATTCGCCTACATCCACTCTCTAGGTAAACTAGGTATTTTGAACATTTGAAAGGAATACACTCCTTTGGAATGCTAGAAAGATCTTTTATCACTTATATGAGCATCTTCTCAGGGACTTATGAACCATCTCTCAGGAATGCAAGGAAAGGGAGCCTGACAAGATGGACCATTGGCTAAATGTATTTGCTACTAAGCCTGGCGACCTGAGTTGGATCCCCAGATTCAAGATGGTGGAAGGAGAGAGCCAATTCCTGAAAGTTGTCTTCTGACCTCCATAGGTGTGCCATGGGATGTCCATATCCATCTGCAACCCCACACACACATGAGATAAATAAAACATAATAAATGAAAGTTTTAAATAAACATCCTTAATATTCATTTATTTTTATTTTATGTGTATGGGTATTTTGCCTGCAAGTATGTCTGTGTACAACAGTGTGTGCCTGATGCCCACAGAGGCCAGAAGAAAGTATCAGATACCCTGGAACTGGAGTTACAAATGGTTGCTATCTACCACGTGGGTGCTGGGAATCAAATCTGGACCCTCTGGAAGAGGAGCTATCATTCTTAACTGCTGAGTCATCTCTCCAACCCTGATAAATAAAAATTTTAGAGCAGAGGAAAAGTCCATGAAGGGAGGCAGCACTTTCATTCCCAGGTGCCTGTGGCGGAGCAGAAGCAAGGTCAGTGTCGAAGAGCCTACCAGGGGAGTATCTTGCTCCAAGGTGCAAAGATACCTGTCACCAAGATGTGAGGAATCTGCTTCTCTGAGTGAGGCCAGTTCACACTGATGCTTGGCTCACCTCGGGCAGGATAATTATGTACAAAGGGTACTGTCCAGAGCCCTTACTGAAGGACCGTTACTGATCATCTGGAAAACATGGCTGTGAGAGGTTGCAGCTGCCTGGCTGTACAAAAGGGTGAAGCCCCTTCTGCCTTGAAATTCCTTAGTGGAGTGTCTATAATTAGCTATTACAGTCTAACGCTATTCAGCGATAGACGTGTTTTCTCTCACACTGCTTTTATCAACTTGTAGCAATGCTCCATGTGTTGAAATGGTATCTTGTTTCTACTGATACTTCAAGGGCAATGCCTTCTGACAGGACACACTAGCAGGACAAAGTAGTATTTTCTGGGCTTTGTGTCCCTGGAATGAATGATCCCAACCAGACCACTAAGAAACAACATGCAAACACAAACTGAGATACCTGCTACAGAACAGCTGGCCTCAAAATCACCAGTGACATGAAAAACTGAAGGATAGTCACAGCTTGCTATTAACTAAGAACACATTGACAACTAAAGGAAATGTAAGCCTCTGAACAAGAAAAAAAAAAAAAAGGCACGTTGGGAAAATTGACTAGATCCCTCAAGATCTGCAGATTTGGTAATTGTGCCAATTTTAGTTCCAAATTGCAATACCTGCAAATAGTTACATTTAAGAAGATAACAGAAGTTGTGTCACGTAAGGAGTAGGTAGTGTTCTCTACTATTTCATCTCTAGAGCCAACAACGCTCCAATTTGGAACTGGACTAACTGTGAACACTTCGGTCCTGTGACTACATTTGGTTTTTGGTTTGGAGTCAAAGAAATTTGACCCTCCTTTGCTCTGTTAGACCAAGAGACAGCTGAAAGGAACAAACAAACAAAAATACCCATGCTACGTTCACGCTAAATTAATTATTTCTCACAGTTATCTCATGAAAAGCAGTCATGAGGTTTCTGGTCTGCAGAGGCGGGGGGTCTTCACTACATACCAAGTTTATTAGCTCAGAACAGTAAGAAACAATGGCTGGCTTGTTGTTAGCCAGCGGGTCTGGCTTAATTGAGAAAATATTTACATTCCCTAAAGGCAGAAGCGGGTCAAGAGAACCTCAGCGCCACATCAAAAGTGCACCATCCAGGAGGTCAAAGCACATGGTGCAGATAAAGAAGAATGTTCAGGGTTCGCTGAGCGACTTCCTCAATTAAAATAGCTTACTCTCCGACTGTCAGTGCTGAGGACTAGTTCTTGTCCTGCTGAAGGCCTTCTCAGAAAGCCCTTGCATGTGCCTACACATCGAAGTGCTTCCCCCATATGCTCCTCCAGCAGTTTTCATTATCGTAGGGCTTACAGTAAGGGCTTTGATGCATTTTGAATTGACTTTTGTGCACAGTGAGTGATGTGGAGCTAATTTCACACTTGTACGTGTGGAAACCCAGTTTCCCAAATGTCTTTTTTCTCTTCTTTTTTTTTTTTTGTTTTTTTTTTGTTTTGTTTTGTTTTTCGAGACAGGGTTTCTCTGTGTAGCTTTGAGCCTTTCCTGGAACTCACTTTGGAGACCAGGCTGGCCTCGAACTCACAGAGATCCACCTGCCTCTGCCTCCCGAGTGCTGGGATTAAAGGCGTGTGCCACCACCGCCCGGCAAATGTCTTTTTTCTGATACATGTTCTTGACACCTTTGTCAAAAGTTAGGTAGTTGTATCAGGCACTTTGGATGTAGGACTCAGAGGATTTGAGCTAGAACTGGACGGAAAGCCTTCTCCCCAGGAACCAGTTCTCATGCTACCAGAAAGCACCATGCAAGATGCCCAGGGAGGAAAGCGATAGTCCTACCTAGCCTCAAAGCCAACGAACAACAGCAATTGTCAGCACGACAAGATACCCCAAAGGTGCGAGAGTGGCCCTTCTATCTGGACAGTAACCAATACATATGAATTCACACAGACTGTGGCAGCAGGTTCAGACGAGACAAGGTCCTAGCACTGAGCAGGGGAAATGGACATGGGGTCCCACTCCTAACTAAGAAGCTACTTGCAGCTAGCTGATACCTACTGGTAAAGGGAAAATCAGTTCACGCCTGGTACTATAAACAGAGCAAAACACACATGGCTAGTGAAGCCATGGGTCTTACTGAAGAATCTACTACCATCATGTTCCAAAACCATTGTAATTTCCAACTGCAATCTAAATATTCATCCTTGTACCCACAGATAAGTGTAACTATTATTCCTCATTGACGAAGGAGACCACCACAGAAAGCCACAGCTAGTTCACATGCAGACTGTTGGGTGTCCAGGCCCAGTTGATACAGCTACAGTACAACTCCTGCACCCAAAGCTCAAAGAACATCACACAAGAAGGAGTAAATGATTCTAAGAGCCAGAAGACCAGGGATGCCCACTGTAAGATTGGGCCGTCTAACTGTGAATGGAATCTCAACTATATGCCTGCCTCAACAAGACCTGTCAACAACAGTTGACATCCCAATGTAGATGGGGAGAAACTCAAAGAGCCTCACCCACAGATTTAGAGCTATAGGCAATTAATAACTGCTGAGAATAGAAGGAGTTCTCCCCAGGGATGAGACTCTTGATTGATGAGTCAGTGCTGAGTAGTCAGCCCTAGCAACATGTAGATGCAGGCAATTCTGAATGGACTGAGCAGGTTGTATCTATGTTTATTCCTTATATGTACATGTGACAACATGGTTAAAGAAGAAAGGGTCATGAATTTGGGAAGGGGATAGACATGGGAGGTGCAGAAATAAAGAGAGGAAATAAAGGGGGTAAGTGATGTCGTTATATTTTAATTAAATGTAAAATTAATAGCAATAAAAGAAAACTAGCAATATGGAGGAAGTAACAGATAAGAGAACCATTATTTGAAACTTTTATAAAGTTTCATTCTATTGAATACTTCTGACCAGAAAAAAAAACTAGATGACCGTAGGTGAGTGATTTTATTTCTGGGTCTTTATTCTATTCCATTTATCTACATGTCTGGGGTCTTATGGAGGGGAGGGTCAGTGTCTTTGTCACTATGACTATAATATAATTTTGTGGCCATGTACTGCAATTCTGCGGGCATTTGCTTCCTGCTTAAGACTGCATTGACTAGGATCAATAAGAATAAATAAAGCACTTATAAAATGCCATCATGAAACCCATTTCTTCATATGCTAATTTTTGTATTTATGTACTGTGTAGGGTTATGGGTACAAGTGTGCCATGGCACACATGTGGAGGTTAGAGAACAACTTTTGGGAGTCAGTTCTCTCCTTGCATCATGTGGGTTCTAGGAGTTAAAGTCACACCAGCTCTTTGTATGCCAATTTTAAAAACTAATTTAAAGAGAGAGATTACTCTCAAAAGTAATTGTTGAAGTAGATGGGAATTAACACAGAAACCCACAACTGGACAGTGTGTAAAGATTTAAAAACTTTGGAGCACTCAGTCCTAAATGGGATGTCTTCATCAAACCCAGTCCCTTCAAGGTTCAAGGATCTACGTGGAAGAGGAGGCAGAAGACTGTAAGAGCCAGAGGTGGTGGAAGACTCCAAGGGAACAGTGTCTCCAAGGACATAAGAGGGCCGATGCACAGAAGAATTCAGAGGGTCTGGGGCAGCATATCCAAGAACTGCACAGATTAAACCAGGCAGGGTCCCAGCACTGAAGGGGGAAGTAAACACAGGGTCCCATCCTGACCAAGAAGCTATGTGCAAAAAAAAAAAATGCCCAAACAAAGCCAGATGAAACAAAGAATACATTCTCTCTCTCTCTCTCTCTCTCTCTCTCTCTCTCTCTCTCTCTCTCTCTCTCTCTCTCTCTCTCTCTCTCTCACACACACACACACACACACACACACACACACACACACACACACACACACACTCACCAAAAATTAAAAACCAACAAACAAACCTCCAAACAAAACATAGAGTTCCTTGATATACCCAATGACTTTCCATTGGAAAAAAAACCCCGAGTTTTCATTTATCAGCATATCAAAGATGATGCTGGCCTGGCTGCCAGGTTCTCCCAGAAGCCCTCAATGCCTACCTGTTACAGGGTCCTCCTGACTGGCATACCCTGCCCATAACCCTGAATTTCTCCATCCCAGGGGCTGGGTTTCCCTTTCCCAACTGCTCTTCCCTATACAATCCAGCCATTTGGGCTTTGCAGGTGCTAAATGCCTTTTGGACTGCTGCCCTCCAGGCTCTTGGTCTCTCCTCTCCCCATCCTCCTCTCCTCACATAGCCCAGCTCAGGGTCATGTTCACTCTGGACTCTCCTAGATGTCTCTGTCTCTGTCTATGTTCTCCCTCATATCTACAATAAACTTTCTCCTCCACCATACCTCGGAGCAATCATATTATCCTCTCTTTTATTTCTTTTTATTTTCATTCATCTAGTGGGAAAAAGAAAGAGTTAACCTCAACTAACTACTACATTAAATGGCATTTTTTTCCTTTTTCCTCTTTAATCTACTAAACATGGTTCTGAATTACAGCATCCCAATTATCAACAAGCATAAATCAGGAGTCATTTTGTCTGGAGGACCTACTGGTCAGCCACTGGCTGATCCTTCCTGATATTGCTTTTGAAATAAGCATTCAGAGAGTAGCTGCCTGTAAATGACTTGTTGTTGAATTTGGTTTCCAGGTTACCAAGGACCAAACAACCTCAGGCAGACTCTAAAACCTGCTGTATGTACCAAATGATGAATTGCAATCTTCACACCCATAGGGAGTAGAATAATAAATCAAAGCAAAGGGTCACGATGTACAAAAGGCACTGGTTGAGCAACTTCACACTAAGAAGTCACTCTGTCCAACTTCAAAGAGAAGAGGAATTTTATCCCCAAAACTATCTGAAAACTTTGGCCTTTGAAAACGGATCACCGGGAAGAACACTTAAGAACTTTAACACTGTAAATTTTTTTGACCAAGTGAAGCCTCTCCTCTCTGCTCAGCACTTCCTTCTCTCCAGATGATTATGGTTTTGTAGGATTGTGCCACCACCTTTGACTCCCAAGTATTTCATTTCTCCTCTATTCCAGTCATAATTCAGGGAGAGGCAGAGAAGAGCAGAGAAGCACAGCAGCTGAGAAGTAGAAAAACAATGCCCACAAGGAATGACGTTTTAAATGGACGCCTTTGACCAAAATAAGAGAAGTTCAGGCTGTGTGCAGTCAGGCATTTTCAATCCTGTGATGAACATTTACCCAGCATAGCAGGGCCTGGATATGTTCCCAACAAGGCTGAAATGCAGGTTTAGAAGTAGGTGTTTGCACGATGAGGAGGACTTACTGTGAGAAGCAACTGGAGCCTTCACTCTAAAGAACAGAATATGTGGGGAGAAAGGAATATCCAAAAGGAAGGAAGCCAGACACAGGGTGTTTTTGTTCTATCCAGTATGATAAAGGTGCACACTGCCCCTGTCTACTCGCCCTCTTCCATCTCCAGTTCTTCCAGACAGCTTCTTTCTTCTGCTTAAACAGGAATGGAAATGCTACCCATGCTATGAAATCTTGCCTGTGTAACTGGAAGACACAGAGATACCCCCACCCCCACCGCCATACATGAGACTCCCACAGCACTCCCTTCACTCAGTCCTTCAATATGCAATGAGCCACACTCAAACACAATGCTAACCAACCTTCTAAGATCAGTCTGTTTGGAGCTTCCATATTGATTATGTCTGTTTGTAATCATCATGACCTGTCTTACATTCTGAGATCCTCAACCATTTCCACACTCCTGTTAAGCAGCCTAGGGCAGTGTCTTAGGGTTTTTATTGCTGTGAAGAGACACTGCTGTGGAACAATCTTTGTACACTGTAAATATGTATTATTCTCATTTGGTTAATAAATAGCTGACTGGCCTATAGCTGGGCAGGGAGAGATTGGGCAGGAGAGCCAGACTAGGAGGATGCTGGAAAGAAGGAGGGCGGAGTCTAAGGAGTCTCAAGGCAGACACAGATGAAGCAAGACATGTAAAAAATGAGGTAGCAAGCCATGTGGTAGAACTTACATAAGAAATATGGGTTAATTTAAGTTGTAAGAGTTAGTAACATGCCTAAGCTATTTGCCAAGCATTTATAATTCATATTAAGTCTCTGTGTGGTTATTTAGGAGCTGGCCAGTGGTCCTGATGAAAAACTCCACCTACAGATGGTGCCCACTGTTGGGCAACATAGATCCACATAAAACCTGAAAAAGTTTTAAAAAAAAGATTTCAAACACACAAAAAACAGAGTCAAACGCTGCTTCTTGACAACCATCTTTTCTTAGGTAGGCTTGGTGCTAGCAGCAAACATGGGTGCAGCTATTTTAAGAGGTCCTGCTACCAAAGACTTAAATGGGGTTCATGAGCAGTGGGTGGCACGCTACTCAGTGGCAGTGTGGACCCAAAAACTTCCCAGAGTTGGAGCAGTAAACAAGGCTCCCCAGGACCTCCACCATGAGGCTAAGCTCCCAGGGAACTGAATGGGAAAGAACTAAATAGCATGCCATGAGCTAAGTTGCACAGCGGTTTAACTTTGGTTCATGCAGACAAAAAAAAAAAAAAAGATGACAGATACACAGCAAAGATAGATCCAGATGAAAAAAAACCCTCTAAACAGATTGCAGTGGATTTAAAAATATATATAGGCTTGGGAAAGAAAAGAGAAAGGATATATACAGTCATAGATTAAAAAATAGTTTAAAAATAATAAAGTCTTTAAAATGGAATAATATAATAAAAAATATAATAAGCCATATAAAGTTGGAAAATACAAAGAGAATCTGGATTCTGTATGTTATTGTGTTGTCTTTGAATTTTTTGACTGCTAAAGAAGGAGTGATAGCTGCTAAGAGACATTGGATTATAAAAGCTGCCAGACTAAACAAACCTATATATTTTCAAAATATCTTAACTTCAAAATGAAAGTCAAAAGGCATGTTGCTTTGGGGGAGAGTTTATGCTTTTATTTCCACAGGAAATTAGAGGCTGTGGATTCATTCCAGGTTAATATGGATAGGGTTTGGTGAGGGAAGACCCTCCCGAAAATCCTGGCTACAGACATAAAGAAATAAATCTAGAAAAAAATACAAAACATATAATGTATATTTTACCTGCTGAAACATAAAACAAAAAATCATGTTTGACTAACTTGTATACAACAAACAGTCTATACTTGTATTAATACAGACATGTATATTATCTTTAAAAGTTTATGTATTTTCAGATTAAGGGGACCAGACACCAATAAAAATGAATGGCCAAATGATCCAACATCTCAAAGCACCTCTGTTGCAGTTTCCTCAGAGTTCTGCATCCAGAACAGCTTCAAGGCTGCTGGCTGAGATGGTCCAGCCTCACAGACTACTCCACCCAGGACTTAACAATTATCCTGATTTTCTCAAGGTTCCCCCAAAGATTCCAGCACCCTCAGACAACAGGAAGTAGTCTAGTGAAAACAACTCCCACATTCCCAAAAGATGGATTATGGGTGTTTGACATCATTTAAGTGGGGGTGGTTACAAGTTTTTATTGGCAATGTTCAGGAAAAAAGCTAAACAAAGGAGTTAAATTCAAAGATCTCTTTCTAAAGGGAAAAGGGAGGATATAATCTAGGGATGATAGAAATAAAAGGGTAGATTATTGAATATTTTAATCCAAAAAACAATTATTAATCTCAAAATATTTTACATTGGTATGGACTTTGGTTTACCAATACAAATTTAAAGTTATTTTTGTTACACTATATGTATGTTTCTACTCTTGTTTGGGGTATTGTGCTTATGCATCTCACTGAAAAATATAATGTATAATTAAGAAATAGAGGTTACTAGTTAGTCATCTATAATAATCAAACTTGTAGTCATATTAGGTATGTTTTCAAGGTTAAACAGATATATTTAGGTAGATAGATGGTCTTCAAACACTTCAAAGACCTATAGAATATGGTATTTAAAACATTTTAGTAACAAAAGACTTTTCATGACAGTGAGACACATCTGCTCCAAGCAGTACCAATTTACTTCAGAGAAGAAAATGGGCATCAAAGAAACTCCATATGGAGTTTGCCTTCTTTATGGCAAAAGCTAGCCAGTGGGCAAAACACAACACAACAAAACAAAACAAAAAACTGCCCTTGCCTCAATTGCTTACAGTATACTGTCCAAACTAGACCAGCAGGACACAAAAGAAAGTGATTGCCAAACTTTGCCAAGAAAAGGTAGGATAGTTCTTCAAAATTCCCTGCTTCTCAGAAAAGTCTGTCAGATATACTAGGCCTGTAGGCCAATGATAGATGCCCCAGTGTTACAGAAGAACCTAGGATAATTGACCAGGCCACCAGGTGTCCTTGTCACTAGGTAACATTACACCCTTCTGGGGTCCTTGATGCAGTTAAATAATTAGACTTAAAGTTTTCCTTAGTTATGATAAAAGGTAAATTGGCTATAAAACTTTAAACTCACAAAGATAAGATAAATAATAGAATATTTTCACTAATTTTGCCAAATACAAATAGACTCAATATTATAACTATAATTCTTACTTGATAACTGTTTTTTGTTGCATATAATTTTACTATGTTAAAGTTAAAACCTTTATATAACTAGACAAATGGGGAAAATACTGTGAAACGATCTTTGTACACTGTAAATATGTATTATTCTCATTGGTTAATAAAGAGAAGAAAGAGATAGGGCAAGAGAGCCAGACTAGGAGGGTGCTGGGAAGAAGGAGTGTGGAGTCTGAGGAGTCTTGAGCCAGATGCAGATGAAGCAGGACATGTTGAAAATGAGGTAGCAAGCCATGAGCCATGTGGTAGAACTTACATAAGAAATATGGTTCATTTAAGTTGTAAGAGCTAGTTAGAAACAAGACTAAGGTATCAGCCAAGCAGTTATAATTAATATGAAGTTTCTGTGTGATTATTTGGAAGCTGGCTGACAGTCCTGGCAAAAGACACATGACCACAGCAACTCTTATAAAGGAAACATTTAATTGGGGTGATTTGCTTACAGTTTCAGAGGTTCAGTCCATTATCATCATGACAGGGAGCACAGAGGGGTGCAAGCTGACACAGTGCTAGAGTAGCAGCTGAGAGTCATACATCTTATGGGCAGCAGAAAATCGACTGAGACACCGGGCAGTATCCTGAGCATAGGAAACCTCAAAGCCCACCCCTACAGTGACACACTTTCTCTAACAAGGCCGTACCCACTCCAACAAAGCCACACCTCCTAATAGTGTCACTCCCAATGAGATTATACGGATCAATTATAAACTGCCACATTCCACTCCCTGGCCCCATAACCTTGTAACAATAACATAATGCAAAATGCATTTAGTCCAACTTCAAAAGTCCCCAAAGTCTATTATAGTCTTGACTGTGTTCAAAAGTTCAAAGTCTCTTCTGAGATTCAGGCAATCTCTTAACTGTAATCCCCTATAAAATCAAAATCAAAAGACAGATCACATACTTGCAACATATAATGGCACAGGATAAACATTACCATTCCAAAACATAGGGAAGGGAGCATAGTGAGGAAATGCTGGACCAAAGAAAGACTGAAAACAAGCTGGGCAAACTTCAAACTCTGCATCTTCATGTCTGATGTCGAAATGCTCTTCAGATCTTCAACTCCTTTCAGCTTTGTTGACTGCAACACACTTCTTTCTCTTAGGCTGGTTCCACTCCCTGTTAGCAGCTCTCCTCAGCAGGCATCCCACGACTCTGGCTTCTCTAACATCTTTGGTCCTCCTAGGCAATCCAGGCTTCAACTTCACAGCTTCTCTCAATGGCCTCTGTACTACGCCTCCATCAGGGACACCCCTGACACATGCCTGGCCTCAGAGGCTTTCTTTAGGCATGGAGGCAAATTCCATAACCTATTTCTTCTATCCTTAAGTCTAGAGCCAGAACCACATGCCTGACCTGCCAAGTTCTGCTGTTTTGGGGGGATGGAACATGGACCCCTCTTTCAATTACATCTTTACCAGTCTTCTGTCTTTCACTGCCTAAGCTTGGTTGTCCTGAAACTGGATCTGTAGACCAGGCTGGCCTTGAACTCAGAGATCCACCAGCCTCTGCCTTCTCAGTGCTAGGATTAAAGGCATGTACCACCATACCTGACTCTAAATTTTTCTTTAATTCCTTTTCACAAGTTGGTAACTTAGCTGGGTGGGATCTTGCCCTGAGGTCACCACTCCATTTATTCCATTTCTTAATCAGTTTGTATCCTTTTTTTTTGGGGGGGGGGGGTGTGATATATATTTTTTATTTTACAATACCATTCAGTTCTACATATCAGCCATGGGTTCCCCTATTCTCCCCCCTCCCACGCCCTCCCCTTACCCCCAGCCCACCCTCCATTCCCACCTCCTCCAGGACAAGTCCTCCCCCGAGGACTGTGATCAACTTGGTAGACTCAGTCCAGGGAGGTCCAGTCCCTTCCTCCCAGACTAAGCCAAGTGTCCCTGCATAAGTTCCTGGTTTCAAACATCCAATTCATGCAATGAGCACAGGACTTGGTCCCACTGCCTAGATGCCTCCCAAACTGATCAAGCCAATCAACTGTCTCACCTATTCAGAGGGCCTGATCCAGCTGGGAGCCCCTCAGCCTTTGGTTCATAGTTCATGTGTTTCCATTCATTTGGCTATTTTTTTTTAATAATTGAGTAAAACTGAAATTTATTATATGCCACAGTCGTCCTAGGGACCTCCATGCTATATATATATAGCCTTTATGGTTCTATGGGTTGTGGTCTGATTGTTCATTTTATATCTAGAATCCACCAATGAGTGAGTACATACCATAACTGTCTTTCTGGGTTTGGGTTACCTCACTCAGGATGATTTTTTCTAGTTCCATCCATTTGCCTGCAAATTTCATGCTTTCATTGTTTTTTCTCTGCTGAGTAGTACTCCATTGTGTATATGTACCACATTTTTTTCATCCATTCTTCCGTTGATGGGCATCTAGGTTGTTTCCAGGTTCTGGCTATTACAAATAGTGCTGCTATGAACATAGCTGAGCATGTATCTTTATGGTATGTATCAGCATTCTTTGGGTATATGCCCAAGAGTGGGATGGCTGGGTCTTGAGGTAGTTCGATTCCTAATTTTCTGAGAAACCGCCATACTGATTTCCACAGTGGTTGTACAAGTTTACATTCCACCAACAGTGGAGGAGTGTTCCCTTTGCTCCACATCCTCTCCAACATTGGTTGTCATTGGTGTTTTTGATCTTAGCCATTCTAACAGGTGTAAGGTGGTATCTCAGAGTCGTTTTGATTTGCATTTCTCTGATGATTAAGGATGTTGAGAATTTCTTTAAATGTCTTTCAGCCATTTGTAGTTCTTGTTTTGTGAATTCTCTGTTTAGCTCTTTAGCCCATTTTTTAATTGGACTGTTCAGTGCTTTGATGTCTAGTTTCTTGAGTTCTTTATATATTGTGGAGATCAATCCTCTGTCAGATGTGGGGTTGGTGAAGATCTTTTCCCAATCTGTTGCTGTCTTTTTGTCTTATTGACTGTGTCTTTTGCCCTGCAAAAGCTTCTCCAGTTTGTATCCTTGAACACAGGATTTAGCTCCATTCCACTTCCTGGTGCTCTTTTTCTCCTCAAAAATTTACATTTTGGAATTTACCCCTGCTCAGCTTGCTCCTTTCATTATAAATCTCTGCTAGAGTTACTACCAGTATTCACACAACAGAGTTATACTAGGCTATTTTAAGATTTCTTCTAAAAATAAAATTAAAATAAAATTTTGCCCTTCAGACAAGGGCAAAAGACAGCCGCTTTCTTCACTAAACTATCATAAGACCAGTCTCTAGGCCACATACTAACATTCTTCTTCTCTGTAACCTCTTGATCCCACAGCTCATCAAATCACACTCAGCACCACTGTCTTCCATGCTCCTACTAGTATGGCCCATTAAGCAGCGCTTAAAGCATTCCACTGCTTTCCTAACCCAAACTCCCAAAGTCCATAATCCTCCAAACAAAGACATGGTCAGGTCTATCACAACAATATCTAGTCCCCGGTAACCAACTCCTGTCTTAGTTAAGGTTTTTATTGCTGTGAAGAGACACCATGACCACAACAACTCTTATAAAGAAAACATTTAATTGGGGTGGCTTGCTTACAGTTTCAGAGGTTCAGTCCAATAGCACCATGGCAGGGAACACAGCGATGTTCAGGCAGACATGGTGCTGGAGTAATAGCAGGCAACAGGAAATCAACTGAGACACTGGGCAGTATCCTGATCATAGGAAACCTTGAAGCCCACCCCCACAGTGACACACTTCCTCCAACAAAGCCATAGCCACTCCAACAAAAATACACCTCCTAACAGTGCCACTCACTATGAGATTATGGGGGCCAATTACATTCAAACTACCACAGCCAGTAACATGAAAACAGGGGAAAAGTGAGAAACAGAAAAGGGCTTGTCCTTTCTCCATCTCTTTCCTCCTTTTCCCTTCTTCCCCTACCTCAGAACTGCACAACCTTTCTGTGATGATGATGAGTGTACCATACAAAGAGACACCACACAGGAAAGACGGGAGAAGAGGAGTAACAAGGCCAGCATCAGTTCCCCTGCTGTGTTAGTTCCAGATGAGTACAGCATACAGCCTTCCAGTATCTCATTAAAAGCTCTAGCTATCACGAAGCAAAGAAAACCCCCCTCTTCTGTGCCCTTCCTGAATTCTTGATCGATGAACAAAACCCAGTGCTGTTTATGCTACTAAGTTTTGGGGTGATTTATGATTCAATACTAAAACCTAGATATTCATCTCTTGTTGCTGTGATAAAACAATCTGACTAAAAGCAACTGAGGGGAGAAAGGGATTTCTTTTGGCTTACAGGTTATAGTTCATTGTGCAGGGAATTCAGGACAGAAACTCAAACAGGAGGTTGAGGCAGAAATCACAGAGGAATGGCGCTTGCTGACTCACTCTGTAGTTCATGCCTGAATGTGTAGTTCATTCCTTACACAGTTGAGGACCTCCAGCCCAGGGCACAGTGCCACCTACAGTGGACTGGGCCCTCCTATACCAATCACCAGTCAAGTCACCCTGGGAGGGGGACTCATAGACCAATCTGATCTAAGCAATTCTTCAGTTGAGATTCCCTCCTCAGATGACTCTAAGCTGGACACTGGAATACCTTATGATAGTAATACTTAAAGCCCATATATCAGGAAGACAGTATAGTTTACTATATATTATTTTTCACAAATATATATATATACATTTTTTTCTTAGTGACAGAATCTGTTTTAGATTCCAGAGAAACACAGAGATAAACATTAAAAGGTATGATGGTCCAAACCCCTTGGAATTTATAGTCTTGAAGAAAAGATAGACTTTATTTAACTATGCAATCACACAATGATGATAAGTTAACTCAGAACTCTTCAGAATAAAAATCTAGGTGAATTCACTAGTTAAAACCCTAGATATGTAAAGTACTAATTAAAAGAAGAAGAAAGAACATTAGAGAAGAAAGTCATGAACCCATTTCCAGTGTGCTGACCACTTGTCTACATCAGATATTTTTGTGCATAGTAAGCTTCATCGTTTTTCCCATCTCCCTTTATCCCACTCCCTTACATAAGGTAATAACAGTTATGCCTAGAATTTGGTATTTTGGTTTAAAAAGAAACAGAAAAAGATAGATATCACCCAAAGTCCCAAAGGTGAGGTTTAGCATACTACTGAACACTAGGTCTGATCTGAACACAAGAGGAGAAAAGGAAGCAGAGGGAAAGAGAGGAGAGGAAAGGGAAAGGGAGAGAATGGAGAGGAGACAGGAGAGAGAGAGAAGAGAGGAAAGAAAGGCCAGAGGAAGTGAGAGAATGAGACCTCAGGTAACCTCAAAGAAGAGGATAAGTGAATTGTCCAGTATGAAGACCTGTTGCATTAATTTTGACAGAAAGAAGACACATTGTTACTGAACCATCAGAGAATATTAGTAACCTCCTGTCATATTTTGGCTTTCCGTCATCTGAACACACTTCATACTTGAATAGACATCTCATCTGCTTTAGTTCCTTTTCCCATCGCCGTGACAAATGCAGTTTAAGGAAAGGAGGGTTTGTTTTTTAGCTCACAGTCTAAGGATAAAGTCTATGGAGGTGGGGAAAGCATGGAAGGAGTAGTATGATCTGTAGCCAGAGGCTTTCCTATGTCCCGCCTGGCCCGCAGTCAGGACAAATCTCTATCCCACAGTCCTGAAGCCTTTTATAAAATAATCACACAAAGGCTTAATATTATTTATAACTGCTCGGCCATTAGCTCGGGCTTATGACTGATTAGCTCTTACACTTAAATTAACCCATAATTCTTATCTATGTTTAGCCATGTGGCTTGGTACCTTTTCTCAGTTCTGCCTTGTCATCTTGCTTCCTCTGTATCTGGCTGGTGACTCCTGACTCAGCCTTCCTCTTCCCAGAATTCTCCTTGTCTCTTACCCCGCCTATACTTCCTGCCTTGCTACTGGCCAATCATCATTTTATTTATCAACCAATCAGAGCAACACTCATTCACAGCATACAGAACGACCTCCCACAGCAATGATCAACTGATTATATTGCCTCTGCAGTCAGGAAGCAAAGCTTGGCTAGTCAACCTCAAGGCCATCCTCTGGTAACTCACTTCCTCTAGCAAGGCTCTACCCCCTAAAAGTACCCAACCTCCCAACACAGCGCCACTAGCTGGGACCAAGTGATCAGACACAGGAACCTGGGAGGCACATTTCACATTCAAACCACAACAAAGATGAACTAATGCTTTGAAGTGTTTAGGTGAGGGACTGGAAGGTAGTTTTTCTGCAGCACATGATGGTCCTCCCCAATCTTTCCCACCAATCCTGCAGTTGCTGTATGGCCCTGGTAATGTGGTTGATGCTATTCTAAACATCTGGTCAGAGGAGGTAATGGCCCTTTGACAGTAGCATGAAAAGCTTACTCAGGTGCTTCCTGACTAGGTATTCCTGTCTCTAATCTCTTCACACTCAGGGGTAAATTTCCAAGTAAAAATACTTCACTTTCTTATGGGAGTCTTTTCTAAGCAGCCATGCCAAAACCATTTCAAGGACTGCAGTGGAAACATTCAACATAAATATCTTGTCCTATAGGGAATATTAGCCATGGCAAAAAAAAAAAAAAGGCCAATTAAGAAGACAACTAAAATAGCTCTAGGCAAGACGCTGTCACTAACAACTTGTTAAATAAGGGCACTGAGGTAATTAAAGAAAACCATACCCTGTCTAGACTCACTTCCCAATGTTCAGTCTTCCTTGTACATTTTCTTCCTATCATGATCAAATCAGGAATGGTAAGCTTTAAAAACCTTCACCCCCCCTCAGAGCACTCCTCCCACAGCAAACAGACTCAAATTCTCCTGCTGTCCGGAAATGCTTCCCTTTACCCAGTTCCCATACTAATGAGCAGGTCTCTCCACAGTGGGCTCAGTTTCCTTCATAAAACAGGAATGGTGACAACCCCTTCATTGTGAGGCTGCTGTGAGGTCTCAGTTGGGTAGCCCAGGTAGAGGACTTAGCATACTAAATACATAGCACAGAAATGTGCATGCACTCATAGCAAGTCCCGGGCTTGCAGAGCCTCTAACATTTGAGATTCCAGTAGTTAGTATAGTTGTTGTTATCAACCTGTCCTTGTTACCAAAAAACACCATGAGTGGCTAGGCACGACAGTAGACACCCTTAGTCCCAGCACTCCGGAGGCACAGGCAGGCAGATCTCTGTGAGTCTGAGGCCATCACAGTCTACATAGTGAGTTCCAGAGCAGTCAAGACTACATAGAGAGACCCTCTCTCAAACATACAAACAAAAAGTGTCCCTTGTGTCTATGAATGGAAACACGATTTGTATAGTTATTGGCTTGGATACAGTAACTATTGCTGTGATGAAACACTATGACCAAACTTAGGGAAGAAAGGGTTTATTTGGTTTACACTTTTACATCACTGTCCATCATGGAAGGAAGTCAGGATAGGAACTCAAGCAAAGTAGGAGCTGATGCAGAAGCCATGGAGGAATGCTGATTATTGGCTTAGTCCTTAGCTTGCTTAGTCTGCTTTCTTATAGAACCCAGAACCACCAGCTCTTATAGAACCCAGAACCACCAGCCCAGGGATGGCTCCACCAACAATGTACTGCCCACACACACACATTGATCACTAATTAAGAAAATGCCCTACAGGCTTGCCTGCAGCCTGATCTCATGGAGGCATTTTCTTGATTGAGGCTCACTCCTCTCAGATGACTATAACTTGTGTTGAGTTGACAAAAAAAGCCATCACACTAAAAAAAAGTATCAATAAAATGTAAAATGACTCCTAATGATACTGTTACACTCATAGATTCAGTCATCATCAGAGAAGATTCTTCCTGCAGCAGACAGGAACAGATGTAAAAACCCACAGCCAGACATTACACAGAGAGTCCTTGGAACACACATCTTAAGTGGGATGCCTCCATCAAATCCCTCCCCCTCAGAGCTCAGACAATCCCAAGAAAGAGGAGGCAGAAAAAGTGAAAGAGCCAGAAAGGATGGAGGACACCAGGAGAACAAGGCCCTCTGAATCAACTTAGCAAGGCTCATATGAGCTCACAGAGACTGAGGCAGCATGCACAGTGCCTACATGGTTCTACATCAGGTCCTCTGTATATATATTATAGCTTTCAGCTTTGTATTTTTATAGGACTCCTGAGTGCAAACAAGTGGGTCTCTGATTCTTTTTTTTTTTTTTTTTTTTTTTTTTTTTGGTTTTTTTTTTTTTTTTTTTTTTTTTTTGGTTTTTTCGAGACAGGGTTTCTCTGTGTAACTTTGCACCTTTCCTGGAACTCACTTGGTAGCCCAGGCTGACCTCGAACTCACAGAGATCCGCCAGCCTCTGCCTCCCGAGTGCTGGGATTAAAGGCATGCGCCACCACCGCCTGGCAGGTCTCTGATTCTTTTACCTGCCTGAGGGGCTCTTTTCTATCTGTTGGGTTGCCTTGTCCAGCCTCAAAATGGTTTTTGTTTTATTTTATTATGTTTTATTTTGTCATATATTTGGTTGTTATCTCTTAGAAGCCTGTTCTTTTCTGAGAGCCAGAAAGTGAGTGGATGTGGAGGGAAAAGGAGGTATGGAGGAAGTGGGAAGTAAACTATAATCAGGATGTATTGTATGAGAAAAGAACAGATTTTCAATAAAAGGGAGAAAAATAGCTAGCTAGCAGCTCCCCAGGCCAGAAACCTAAGAAGCATCCAAGTAATGTCCCTGTTGCATTACCACCTGTTGCAGAAGGTCCCCTACACACTCACGTGTGTGAACACTTGGTCTCCAGCTCATGGTGCTGTCTGGGAAGATTATGGAACCTGTAGGAGCTTTGCTGGAGGAAGTGGGCTAGCCTTGAGTTTTGATAGTCTGGTCTGGTTTCTTGCAACTGCAGTCACCTCATGTTTCTGTCAGCGTGCCTTCTCAGCCAGGATGGGCTGTCCCTCCTGAATCCATGTGCCACAATCAGCTGTCTTTTACATTGATTTCATCATTGACTCTGTCACAGCAATGATGAGAGAAACTAATACTCCACCTTCAGAAAAACCTCATAAACTGTTTCTCAGATCTAACCCTTCTTCCACCCCCATCCCCTCAGCCCTCGGGAGCACCTAATTCATCCCTAAGGAATCAACCTGGCCTCCAGCCTCACAAAGATGGCAAGAGAGACTCTGTCCTCTCCCTGCTGAAACCCCATCAACAGCTTCTAGCTGGCTTTAGGTAAAAGGTGTTTGGTTGTTTTGTTTTGAATTTGTATTTTTAACACTGAAGTTGGCTCCTTCCTATTTCCCAAGCCCCACCTCTCACACCACTCCATCCCGACCATTCTGGCTCTGTCCTTCCCATGCCTTAGTCCAGGAGAGTGTGCCCCTTCTGCCTGAGTGCTCTTCCTCCACTCTGCTGACAGCTCAGTAAAGGTATTGTTTCATCAGGGGAGCTGCTGAAGGACCATACCGTCCTCCTTCAGGCCAGGGAAGCCCGCCTTGCTGAGACAGCTGAGAAAGCCGGGCTCCTGCCAGCCTTCCTTGTCACTGTAAGGCCAACTCACGTGAGGCTGGCCACATAAAGACACTTGCTCCATGAAATCTTCTAAAACTTTGTAGACCAGGTCCATTAGGGTGTGGGATCGGAACTAGCAAGGATGGGCATGGAGGTCCATAAATCTTTGGAACTCACAAACGCCTGCTGCTAGAAGAAGAGAAACACGCTGTATAGACTCCCATTTTGAATTTCCTAGAGAGAGAGGTTCCCCTTGAACATCAGGCATTGTAGCAAATGTTGTCTTTCCCACAGTCTCAGGCCACTCGGCCTTCTGCCCCCAGCTAGCAGGTGGGCTGAGACTGACTTTATTTCAACAAACAAACATCCAAACTATGTAATCATGGGATGATATCTGAGCTGGCTCTAGCTGGCTGCTCACAAGGGAGTCTCTCATGGTGGTATGTGGGAATTTTCACTGTTGACCAAGCCAGACACTAGGTCCACAGCTGCATACCTTGTGATGAAACCAACTAAATAGAGGTCAATGACCCAGCCCTTTAAGCAGCCTCCACCCCCTGTGCTGGAGCACGCTGGAGCTTGTTTCATGTAATGCATGGAGATATATGGCCTGCTACTTTAAAGACATGGCCGTCTTTGGTGGGTTTTCTGGTGTAGAGACCGATGCAGGCTGTATACCCTTTTGTGAGCCAGTAAGGAGCATCACACCCAAGAAGGACAGTAAGATCTCAGGGACAAACAGAAACTAGGGACTAAGTAATCTAAATGTTTATGTATTGAATTTCTCTTGTTGCTCAAAACAACTTATTAGTATAAGAATAATACAAGCTCTAACATACATGTTTGCCAGTTTCATGGGTAGCAGATTTCCTAAAACCATGTCTAAATGCAAAGAGGATAGGAAATATTTAAAATCAGTGTCAGTCACCTGCTATTGGCCAAAACCAAACCACCAATGAATTAGCTTTGAACAACGTTGATGAGAGTTATTGATGGATTTTTTTTTTTCATTCAACTAGCATTTTCCACGTTGGCATGAAAATTTCTCTCATTTTGTTCAAACATACAGAGAGAGAGAGAGAGAGAGAGAGAGAGAGAGAGAGAGAGAGAGAGAGAGAATGAGAGAGAGAGAATGAGAGAGAGAGCGAGAGAGAGAGAGAGAGAGAGAGAGAGAGAGAGAGAGAGAGAGAGCTCAATAGCTCAAAAAAAGGTAAATTAAAAAATGTAAAAGATGAATTTAGACATGGTGACCCAAGCCTGTAATTTCAGCTACTTTGGAGGCTAAGACAGGAGGAGCCCATTTTCAAGGCCTACCTGCCCACCTTAGCAGGACCCTGTCTCGAAATAAAAACATTAGGAAATGGGGAGGGGCTGTCACTCAGTGGTGGGATGCATGTGCAAGGGCCTTCGTTTAGTCTCCAGTTCAGAGAGAGAGAGGGGGAGGGAGAGAGAGAGAGGGAGGGAGGGAGAGAGAGAGAAAGAGGGAGACAGAGAGACAGAGAGAGAAGGGAAGAGAAGAGAAGAGAAGAGAAGAGAAGAGAAGAGAAGAGAAGAGAAGAGAAGAGAAGAGAAGAGAAGAGAAGAGAAGAGAAGAGAAGAGAAGAGAAGAGAAGAGAGAAAAAAGAGGGGGGAGATAAGGAAAGGAAGGGAAGGAAAGGGGAGGAAGAGAGGGAAGAGGGGGGCAGGAGGAGAGGAGGGGACTAACCCCTGCACGTCATCCTCTGACCTTCATACCAGCATCATAGTGTAAGCATGACCACACACAAAATAGATGAGTATCATTTTTAAAGAACACTACAGCACAGCCAATTGTTCTTTAGCAAAAATCTCTCTCCAAAGCCTTGGCAAAGTTTTACACGTGTTTGAATTGTGAAGTCTGGATTGGCCTGGCTCTCCTTCTAAAGAAATGCTTCTTCTCATAGAGCCCTTCTGCTGAAAGGCAGGATGGGCCCAGAAGAGCAGAGAGGGGCTGCTGCCGCTGCTGGACAAACTGACAGGAGTGGGTTTTCTTTAGTCTTCAATAAATTAGTACACCTGAGTCTGTTGAGTCATCTGGACTGAGTTCCTAGAGTTAAAGAAAAAAGCTATGTAACCCTTTAGTGGCTGCCCCTTTGAGCTTCCCTGAGAACTCAGAATATTCAAGCTAAAAATTAGTGAGCTCAGTCACAGGGTCCCATACCTTCCCACAGCACAGTTAATAATTATACTCAGCTTAATGTCTAGAATCCCAGTCCCAGCCAGAGTACTTTAAGTAGCAGTTTCATGGTATATTTCACTAGAGATTGTGCCTAATGATTAAACGGAACCAGTCAAGTCTCAATAATATTTGCACTCTGAAGGACATTCATCCAAGCAGGTGACCTGAACCACAGCTCAGGCCCCCACACATTTCCAGCAAGGCAAAGTTTTTCAGTTTCAATGCTTCTTCACTTCTTCCTCTCCTCCTGGTACCTGCCAGGTTCTCCACATGACTAAGCTTGACCCAAGTTCTCATAAAGAAAAAATCCAAAGTGAGGTCGATATATTCAAGAGGGTTTGGCAACCTGGTTTTCCAACAGGGGACTGCCACGCCTTAGAAAGGCTTCCACTGGGGTCTAAGTTCAGCTCCTAACTATCAAAACAGCCATCTTCCCAGGTACAGCCCAACAATTACTTACTCGTGAATAGGTCACTTAGGGAAGGACAAACCCAAACGTCTCTCTTCTTGCTTGTCTTTTTACCCTGACCAGGGCACCTATACCAGTGGATGAGGACCAGCAAACTAAAGGAGGTCCAAAGAGACCCTTGATTTTGAAAAAGGAAATGTAGGAATAATAATAAAAATTACCTTGACTGGGCTGCTGAGGGGCCTCAGTTCACTTCCCCAGATCCACATGGTAATAGGAGAAAACCACCTTCTGCAGGTTGCCCTCTGACCTCCCCACACATACACCAAATAATAAATAAATAACAGGTCTTTACTGATCTTGGATGTGTGGATCAACAAGATTCAAGGAAATGAAATGAAGCCCTAAACTCTTCTGTGTTCAAATCGGTAGGAACTCAAAATGGGAGGAAAACTGTGAGAGGAAGGAGAGAACAAAGAATTCACTCAGAACCGTGAGCAAAAGCTGGGGCCTGGGCTGGAGTGTCTTAAGAAGGGCAGGTGCAATGCTAACTTTCAGCTGAAGTTTCTACACAACGGAAAAATGCCCTCCAGTTCCATAAACCATTAGTAAATGCCACTGGGATGTGAGGGGATTATGTGGATGTCATGGAGAGTATTTTGTGTCTGGGTTGATGGCATAAGGACTCAGGACAGACCATACACTCAACCAGTACTTTAGAGGAGTAAGGCCAGAAGGGGTGAGCATGGTATATTCACCTACAGGAAATCACAAGAGACCTAGGGAAAAATATTGGGTAAAGGCCGTGGTGGGGCACAACTCAGATGTTATCCACATTATATCCAACCAATAACTTATATGTTTATAACCTTTGGAAATTTGTACAAATTTTCCAGGACTTGTGCATTTATTGTTTCTGAAAAATCAGTCCCATTACTACATAATATAATATAATATAATATAATATAATATAATATAATATAATATAATATAAATAATATATTTAACCAAATCTGAATTTTAAAAATTCAAAAACTGTTTTTCTAGCCCCCAAATTTGTTCTTCACCAAAGAAGTTTTTTGACACCAAGTTTTCCAGCAAAGGCCAACACTGACAGAATTAAAATCAATGTGTCACAGATAAGCACAGTTAAACAAAGTAAGCTTTGCCAACCAGGGCTGTATTTGGTCCTCAGGAGGCAATTGCAATGCCTGGCACACAGTAAATTCTTGTAGAGTGAGTAGTACTCGTTCCGTGTAACTCCAAATCATACTGATGGGAAAATAAATCTAATAAACATTTACCTGCAACACAACATAAGGCAGTGGTATCCATAAAGACTTTCAAGTCACTTGAGCAATCTTATCTGTGTGAAACCCAGAAAAATGGAATATTCATACAACAAATGGACGACTACTTTATTCAGCCAATGAGGAACATCAAAATTATAAGAGAATTAAAGCTATTACCAGCAGGTACAATAACTTATTAGTGGGCTTCCCATAAATGCCTAACGGAAGTTCCACTGCACGTGTTTAAGATGATCGGGTGAAGTCAGCTGGAAGCAACAAGACTGGACTGGACTTGGTATGACAAATGACTGAGAAAAAGAGATGAGGCTTTCTGCAGGGCGTGGGTTCGAATGAAGGACCTGAGGGGGAGCTAAGGGAAGCAAAGATCAATTCTGAATTGGCTGTTTCCAGGGTGAGATGGGAAGTGGGTGTTCACTGGGGATGACTGTAAGGCATGGGTGATTTAGCAGTTAAAATACAGAAACAGCAAAGCTGTGCGGCAGTGCGAGCAGGAGGAAGGCAGAGTCAACACCCAGAGCCCTGAGTTCACTGCGGAGCTGCTGCGTACACAGTGTGGGAGACACTGAGCTTCCTGCCAGTTCCCAGCCTCTCAACTTGGCTGACGCGGGATGACCTTGTTCTCATATCTTTCCAAACCAATATTCACTCTTCCTTCTAAACACAGGTTTTTACTCTTTCAGAGATAAATATCAAATAATTTCTTTATGATTTATAGAAAGAAATGTTCTTAAGATCTTCATCTAAGAGAAACAAGCCAAAAATAAAAGACTCATATTTAAAACATTTTCCAACCCCCAAACCTCTACTGCACTTCCCCAGGCCTCCAGGCACACCGCTAGGCAGGTGCACATGCCCCTGGAAGACCATAGTTAACGGTGTGGTTTGGATGTGAAATGTTCCCACAGGCTGTTTGACCCTTGGTCACCAAATGGTGGCACTGTTGCAGGAGGTTGTGGACCCCTTAGAAGGTGGAGCCTAGTGAGGGAAGTGGGTTGAGGGGTGTGCCTTGAGCTTTATAGCTTAGCTGTTCTCGTCCCATGGGCTTCGAGGAGTCCTCATGTCCCCTCATGTCCCCATGGTCACAGAACCACTTGCTCCCAAGCCTTCTACACCATGAGGGATAAATACTCTGAAACAGTAAAGTGAAATGAATCCCCTTAAGTTACTTCTCCTCCTATATCTGGTCACAGGGACATAGAAAGTAAGTAACACTGTTGGCTTATTTCTGGTTCCTCCCTGACTCTAAACTCCTACAAGGCAAAGCCATGATGCACTTGGTTTATATACCACATTCAACACAGCTCCAAGGACATCCCAAGAGCTTTGGAGTTAGGGTACCTGTTCTGTCCCTCTCTATACATAGTGGGCTATGGCTCTTTCATGTTTAAAGAAATTGTACTCTGAATAACTATTTACAAATGTCACTGTCTGAAAGACTCTGTCCACAGACAGAACAAGGAATACAGGAATAAGAGGTGGCATTCACATTTAGGTCAGGGCAGATGGAAGCTTCCATCAGAAGGGTCCACAGATAGTTTTGGAGCAACACAATAATCCCAAAGCAAACAATTTAACACAAACTGTCTCCAAATTGAATCACTGTTCTAGTCAGTCAGGGTTACTATTACTGCAATGAAACACCATGACCAAGAGCAACTTGGAGAGGAAAAGGTTTATTTTGGCTTACAACTCTCAGGTCACACTCCATTGCTGGGGAAAGTCAAGGCAGGAACTCAGTCATAGCAGGAACCTGGAGGCAGGACCTCATACAGAGGCCATGGGCAGGGGGTACTTACTGGCTTGCTCCCCATGGCTTGTTCAGCCTGCTTTCTTATAAAACCCAGGACCACCAGCCCAGGGATGGCACCACCCACAGTGGGCTGAGCCCTCTGCCATCAACCACCACAAATTCAGGAAAGTAAGAGGCTAAGTGTGTCTTGTCACTGCTTGTTATTCTGCCTTCTCGACGGTACCTGTAGGTAGGTATTCAGTCCTATGGAAGCAAAACAGACAAGGTAGAGAAACACAAGGAACGGAGGGAGCAGAAATGACATACAGAGGAGTGAGACCCACCGTGAGCTGGTGAGGGGCTGCACGGCAGACTCTGAGGGGTCTGCTGTGTGAGGACGGGGCGCTCTCACAGATCACATAGTCGAGGAAGGACAGAAGAACCAGGCAAGCTGACTTGAACGTGGGAGTCTATAATGAGGTCTGAAACTTGGCCGAGAGGAAGGGGAGAAGGGTAGCGTAGCTAGGAAAATGCTTCCCAGTACTCACTAGCCGGTGGACACATGTCTTAACTCTGGCTCTGGGAGGACAGAGACAGGAGACTCCCTGAAGCTCACTGGACAGCCAGTCTAGATAAACCAAGAAGCTCCAGGTTCGGGGTCAAATAAGAAGATGGAGGACAATTCAATTGAGGAAGACACCGAAGTTGAGCTGTGTCTTCCAGGTGCACGTGCATCCACACACACAGAGACAAAGGAGATGAGCCTGGGGGGCAGAGCGGCAATGACAGCAGTCAGAACGCTCTGAATGCTGAGGTGAGAAGCTCGACCCGAGTGAGCAGCACCTGCCGCCCGGCCACGGGCACCGCTCTATCTATGTCACTATGTAAAATGCAGCCACAGTGCACCAGTCTTGCAGGCACCGGGGGCAGAACAGAAATGCTAAGTCCCAGCCGAGAGGCAGCTGTTCCCCGCTCTGGTGCCTCGGACTCCTCCTCTGTTCTGCATCACCCCCAAAGAAGTGCAGAGACCTTTCTGCAGCAAAGCCCGCTGGGAATAATTAGAACGACCATGCTTAAAGTGACTAGGTGCACTCTGCTGGGGTGCTTTTGGTGTGCAATCCTGCTACTGTAAACTCACTGGAGGGAATTACCTCGGGTTTGAAGGAAATTTCCTCTAATAAGCAGTGTTTATCATTCATGATAATGCATCTTAAAAGGTATTTTTGTATCACTGCTCTGCCGAAGCTTCCCTTTGGAACAACTCTAAACTCTGAAATTCTGTGTACTCTAACCCGGTTTCCAAGTGGTCACTGACGGCCTCCCTCTCGCATGTTTGTGTACTCCAGCAGTGGCCATGCATGGGTTCTGCAGAAGGTGTGCAGTGTGTTCTCAGTGGACACTGAGTACTGGGAGGAAATCCTTGCCTTAGATCAGAGAAGAAGGATTCATACTTTTTACGAGAGGCTTCCAAGTCCTTTTTCAAGGTTTGAACACAGTCTTCTAACTTATGAACTTGCTGAATTCCAAAAGTTTGATCATAAATCATGTGTGGAAGACAAAGCTACTTCCCCACAGCAAGACTTGCCTATGCGAGAGTTGGGATCTCAGGGCAACCAACAACCACTTTTCCACAGAGAGCAACGCAGCGGTCCCCACCCCCACCCTACCCTCTGTCTATACAAACCAGGTAGATTTCCAAGACCTCCTGTGAACATGGGCACAGTTCCACAGACAGTACCAGAGCCTACTGATCATACACAGGACAAGAGTCACAAGAAAGTAATGTTAAAAAAATTATGCAACTCTTACATTTCCACTTAATGTAGCGCTTTACAGCTCCTCTTCGGCATCAGTAAACTCCCAGCTCTATTGCTTGTGTGTTTGGGACCTTCATTAAATTTAATAAGCACGGCAATGCTGAGATGGTCAGTCTGAACACCAAAGCAGCAGCTTCCTGACTAACAGCAGTGAGGTGCACGGCCTGGATACCCTGGAAAGGGTATCACTAGCGTACTCACACGATTTAGAACTTGCTGGGTCACTGAAACCATAGAGAGTAAATCAGGAATTAGTGAGACGGCTCAGCAGATAAAGGCATTTGTCAAAGCCTGGCTGCCTAGTTCCAGCCTCGGGCCCTACATGGCAGAAGGAGAAAGGAGAGAAGGGACTCCCCTCCTACAAGTGGCCCTCTAACCTCCAGGTGAGTACTATGGCACGTACGCTGCCCCCCACCACAATAACACTGCAGACCGAACGGTTAAAGTGATATTTCCTTCTTTAGATATATTTATTATATATGTATGATTGTTTTGCCTGAATGTATGCATGTGAACTCTGTGTGTGTGTGCATGTGTGTGTATGTGTTTGTGTGTGTATGTGCATGTGTGTGTATGTGTTTGTGTGTGTGTGTGTGTGTATGCTTCCTATAGAAACCATAAAAAGATATCGGATTCCCTGGAACTGGACTTACAGATGGTTGTGGTATCTTGGTTTTGTTTGTTATTTTTGTTTTGATTTTGACTTTATGCTGGTTTTATGAGACAAGGTCTCGTACAGCCCCAGCTAGCCTCTAAAGCACTATGTAGGTGAGGATTCTCTTGAACTCCGGACCTTTTGGCTGTGCTAGGATCACAGTTATACAGCACCACATGCAGCATGGAAATGTTACTCTCAATAAACCTGCTGCACACCTCTTACACTTTACTAGACTCACGCCTACACCACAGAGGCTGGAGCTCAAGCTGTCAAGGAATTCACACATTTCAAACTCTACCACAGACATACATGTTCAACACCAATCGCATCCTATTTCAAAGGCGGCCTGTTTCAAACAAGTGTGTACAGATTCATGTCCAGAACTAATCCACTAATCTATTCTCTATTTCTGCTCAGTATAACTATTAACAAGAGCTCATTCTTTATCCATAATATAAACATAACCAGAAAAATGTATACCTTGTCTGTTTTAAGCTTTAAGGCCCATCACTTTCATTAATGTGATATGCATTGAAAAAAAAACAGAAGCGATAGACAATATATTGTTTTAAACAAGATCTGGAAATAGCACCTCTTCCATAAACCATTCAGTGAATACTCCTTGAATAATGAACGTAACCTCACATTCTTCATGTAATGCACAATTCGAGTTTTTACCTTCGATGACTTTCCTGGAGGGATCTAGTCAGCATGTTGCATGCTTAAGTAGAATGAGAGAGAACGGGGTGAGACTGTACACAGTGTCTCTGGGGTCTGGACTTTGAACGGAAGAACTGCTTTTCTATATGGCAGTGCTGGATTTGAGAGACATAATGGGAAGAGTGTCCACCTGGGCTGGTGGGCAGAGTTCAGTCTGACCTACATCTGCCCATGCCTCACTGGAGCACTTCAGGCTATCATCTTAGCTTTAGCTTTTACTGTTCTCACCTACGAACTGAGAAAAACATGCTATAGAATTACTAGAGGTTCCACCAGGCTTTCAGAAGCAACTTAGAACGTGGTGCTCTGGTTATCTGGTGCACACTGCTCACCTCCAATGCTCCTTCCTGCAAGAGTCTGTCAGCTGTGCCCAGTAGAAAGTTAATGCAAGTTGGAAGTGATTTTCACACATTACATCAGCTGAGGCTGGAACCCAGCGGCAGAATGTTTGCTTAGCATGTTCAAGGTCCCAGGTTCGATCCCCAGAACAAAAACAAACAAAAAGGCATGGTGGCACACATTCCTAGCTACTCTGGAAGCACAGACAGAAATTTAAGTTCAAAGGAAATCTAGGCTACATTAGCTGGAGGCTAAGCTTAGGAAGATCCTGTCTCCAAAATGATAGATAGATAGGTAGGTAGGTAGATAGATAGATAGATAGATAGATAGATAGATAGATAGATAGATAGAGGAAAGGACAGGAGTGCAACTCGGTAGCAAAGAGCTTGCTTAGCATGTGTAAAGCCTTGGGTTTGATCCTTAGCACAATAAAAGATAAAAATAATGAAAACAAAGCAGACACATTTTTGAGCCAGGCATGGTGGCGCACACCTTTAATCCCAGCACTCCAGAGGCAGAGGCAGGCGGATCTCTGTGAGTTCCAAGCCGGCCTGGTCTACAGGGTGAGTTTCAGAACAGCCAGGACCATGGAGAGACCCTGCCTCAAAGAAACCAAGGGTAATGGCACAGCAAGGCCAACATGGGACCGCTTGTCTGAGGAGAGCCTTGGGCTGGAAGCTGTCAGGAGGGAGGAAGGATTCCTTACGGGCTTTGAACAGAGATGTATCCACCACTACTCAAAATCTTCTCACTCTGAACAGGGAGACTTGTATGGGAGAAGGTGTCATCCAATCCTGCATGCCTGAGGACTTATCTCTTCATTTCTGAAAATACTCCAGCAAAGAAAGGACCACTCTTTCCTTAAAACATATAACGCCCCTCATATACATTTAAGAACTCGTATCTTACTATTAGAGTGTTGTCTACATGTCAGACATACTATAAGAAACAACAACCAAAAGATGGCATTAATTCAAAGCTTCAAAATAGAATTTGCATTACCTCAGTATTAACAGTTTCCATTGGTCTTTTCTTGATTTCTCCTATGTCCAAGTAACTAGAAGGTTAAAAAAAAAAAAAAGTAAGGATTGACTTTACATGTTTGAAGTCAGTTACATAAAATGTGTAAGCATTATTACAAAGTAAAGCCAGTCATAGGAAATGTATACGCCTGAGCAGAAATCAGTAGACACAAGTGTTGTGAGGCCGCTGTTCACATAGCCTCACCAACCAAAGCTGAAAGTATCTGCCTAAACATCAAGAGAACTAAAGTGGAGGGAATACATGCTCTGGTAGGAAGATTTCTCCCTTAATAGTAGTTTATCACTCTGGACTTCCTCTCCTTCTCCCTCCCCCTCCACTCACCCTCATGCTCTCCTCCATTATTTTTCCTTTTTTTAGAGACAGTGTTTTATACACTGAAAACTAGGCTTGAACTCACTGTGTCGCCAAGAGTAACCTTGAATTTCTGATCCTCCTGCTTCTACCTCCCTAGTGCTGGGATTACAGGCAAACGCCACCACATCTGCTTTATGTGGCGCTGGGGCCCAAACCCAATTCATGCAAGTGCTCTACCAACGGACTCACCCTCTAGCTCCTTCATTCTGTAAATTCTACGAATTGCATTCATTACAAAAGTTAGGTCAAAGGAAATAGTGAAAGCCTGGGAAAGACAGACTGGGCGTCAGAGTCGAACCTGGGAAAAACCTGGTAGGTTCCCCAGTGACACCGAAGCGCCCAGTCATGTGGGGTGGTTTAGGCCGTGGATCAGCTTACAAACAGATGGGGTTAGTTGACCTCTGATACTCTCACTATCCCATTCCTCTCCACGACAGATACTAACTAGTGGCTGTTGCCTAAGCACAATTTGCAAATGTGTTATCTTTGTCAACTTCAGAGGACCAGCCCATCGGTGTCATCTAGTTCCAGTTTTACATGCTTACCAAACTGTCTTATAAATAAGGGATACTAATTATTTTAACATAAAAATATAAATCTAGCTTCTAATTTATAACCACAATTAGAGACTCAACTATCTTAACTACTATAGCAGACAAGTAGTCAAAAAAAAAGAGTTTATTCAGATGGTAAAGAAACCTGCCATTAAGCCTGAGTTCCATCCCTGTGACCGACATGGTGGAAGGAGAGAACTGACTTCCCAAAGTAGTCCTCTGACTGCCACCCTCACCCTGTGCATGCACACACCTGCACACAGGTGCATACAACAATAATAATAAATTGTTACAAGTTTATATATTAGAATTAACTTTGGCTATTGAATTGGGCTCACCATCGCCTGATGATGTTTGGGTTTTTTTGGACAGAATGTTAATTGGTATGGAACTTAAACTACATTTCCCTATGCAAATAGCAATTGCGTGAGATGGTGTGGACAATCCATATCAGCAATGAAATTGGTCTTTGGGGAACTCCCTGGATGTATTTCTATCAAGACAACAAAATATTCTGTTGCATACAGGAGAATAGCTCCTGTTTTATATCCTAAGTGTCTCAGACCTAACAGGTTAATGGAGGTGAGACAACTCCAGAATGTGTGAGGAACGTTTAGAGGTGTGGGTCTGTGCACTTGGGTGAGCTTGTTCATACGCATGCTGCCACTCACGTGTGGGGTCCAAGAGCAGTTCTGTAAACAGGTGCTCTCCTGCCACCTTGACCTGGGCTCCAGGGGTCAGACTGAGGTCACTGAGCTTGCAACGAGAGCACCTTTAACCATTCGACCATCCATCTCATTGGCCCCAAGAAAAGTTTTAAGAAAAATACTCTCTAAAAGTTCTGTAAAAGAAAGATTTAAAACTTACCTGGACTTTAGAGACAATGTCAAAAATATGAGAAATGTCTAAGTGAAAGACATTCCAGCAGAAAACTGGTCACCTGTTGACAGGGATTTTGCTTTCTTCTCCAACATTATGTTGGCTCAAAGTGAAAACCCACAAATGATCCTCAGCACTCTTCAGACTCTTTCATTCTGTCGGTTGCTTTGGTTGTTATACAAACATACAACGCTAAGCTTCAAACATCCAGCACTTAAATCTTTAGTGTCTGTCCCTACAAGCATAGACAGATACTCACTGCTACTTGAACACCAACGTCAGCATGGAAAGCTAACTGTGGGGACTTCAATAGCAAACTTAGTTTCTGTGTTCTCGTGTGTGAATTAAAAGCAAAAATTAACACTGCAGACCCACTACATACATATAAAAAGTGGTTTGAAAAGCAAGTTCTGTTTGTCTTGAAGCTATAGTTTTTCATCCTGAATTGGTAATACCACTCCAACAAAGAGAGATGTGAATGACTATAGTCTAAAGCTTTCGGCTGTTCAAAACCTGAACCAGATTTCCATTCTCACAAAAATTATTCTGTCTCTAAATGGATTGTTTTTGTTGTCTTTACCGTTGTTGTTTGAGATGGGAGCTCACATTACCTGTGCTGGTCTTAAACTCCTGTTCCTCCTGTTTTTATCTCCCAGGTGATAGGATTACATGCCCCACTACACTCAGCTATGAAAATAATTTAATTTAAAATATAGACATAATGCAAGATACTGGCCATAGAGAAACCTTGTATTTATAAAATACAGTGGCATCTACAAAATGCATTCATAGCCATAGTTTTTACCTTTTTATTGTTTTAACATAGGGTCTCATGCATCTAAGGCTGGCCCAGTACCACATAAAACCAGGTTTAGTGACACTTTGAGAGATAGAGGCAGGAAGGTTATAAGGCTCAGACTGTCCGTGAACTTCCAATGTAGATGAAGAGGGTCATAAACTTATGATTCTCCTGCCTCTGCCTCTTAAGAGATCAGGGTACAGATGTATGCACCATACCTGGTTCTGTGGGGTTCTAGGGATCAAGGATTTGTGCAAGCTATGTAGCACTCTCTCAATTCAACTCCACCCCCAACTCCACCACTGATTGGTTGATTCCAAATACTTGCCCACAAACACAGCTATAAGGAGCTAGCAAAGCCTAAGTCTTCTGGTTGTACTTCTAAGTTTCTGAAGGTTGAGGCAGGAACTTGGGAGTTCAAGGTCATTCTTGGATACATATGGGGTTGAAGACTAGCCAGGATTACATGAGACCTTCTCAAAGAAACAACAAAACCAGTTCTAAATTTCTTTTAGACACCCACAGTGTTTCATTGAGCTCTTTTCTCTAGAGTTAGACAAATTATGCTTAAGAGAAGTTTCAGAGAAGGAAAAAAATAAATTCAGAAGTACCCCTTGTCTTCCATAAGGAGACTGTTTCCATTCCCAGAGAGCAGGACCCCTGGAGTTCAGCTTATACAAGCCAAGTGAACAAGGACATGACTAGAGAACTTTGGTATTTTGGTATATGGAAGTATTTTGGTGGAAATGCTTCCATACAATTAGAAAATAATCACAGGAAATAGATTTACAATAAATATTTTTAGGGGCTGGAGAGATGGCTCTGAGGTTAAGAGCACCAACTGCTCTTCCAGAGGTCCTGAGTTCAATTCCCAGCAACCACATGGTGTGGCTCACAACCATCTGTAATGAGATCTGGCACCCTGTTCTGTATACATAATAAATAAATCTTTAAAATAAATAAATAAAATAAAATAAATATTTTTAAACTTTTTGCTATTCTGGGGCCCAAGATAAATTTAAATTAAAATACCCTATTTTAGAGCTATAGAATATAGATTATCTGTAATTCCATGATTCCAATGGTAGATACAACCAAGAAATAAAAAGCAGAAAACAAATGCTCACAGAAACATTCTTCATAATAGCCCCAGAGTGAACAACCCAAATATCCACCAACTGTTTAATGGATGAAGAAGAATCATTAGATCCATATCACGAAAAACTACTCAACTGTAGAGTGGGACTAGTACATGCTACAGTGTGGATGAACCTTGAAAGTGTTACAGTGGCAAACAGGACAGACGTCAAGTCCACGTGTTGCACTATTCTATCCCATAGATACAGGAAATGGATTAGTGGTTTGTTCATGCCTGGAGGAAGAGGAAGTTAGGGGTTGTCAATTTCTAAAGGTAAGTGATCGAAATACTGTAAAATGGATTTGTAGTAATGGATTTGCAACTCTGGAAATCATGGAAATGGGTGGAGTCTCCAACATATCCTTCAGTAAAGCCTTAGAACATGAAATGTAAGCTTTTACTATCCTGTCCACTCCTGACAACTCTCAACTCCCATATAAACTTAAGTACTTTTCTTACTGTTCCTATCTCTTTGTGATTTGCATTGAAATTATCAGTGTTCAGGTGGGAAGTCCTCAAAGATGAGTCAAGTCTGTCTATCTTAGTTCACGCCGAAGACCTTAAACTGTTGCTAATTCACAGAAAATGACCGTGGGGAAAGTGGCCTGCCGGTCCTAGAGAGAGACGTGCACAGACACAAAAGTCAGTGGACTTTTCCAAGCACTCTGTGACTAGCACAAACACCCAGGATACAGGAAGAGGGCACAGCACCTGGCTGTGTGCATTCTGCTTGCAATGAAGGAATTCCAACAATGAGGAGGGAGATCATAACAGGACATCCAGCCCTTGGAATTAATTTGAAGAAAAAAATTTTAAGCTAACGGAGTGGGCTTTAATAAAAATACAAAATAAGCCTGTAATCTCACATTTGGGAGACTGAGGCAGGAGAAAAGCAGATAGTTCAAAGCCAGCCTGATCTACATAGTAAGTTTCAGGCTGGAGCTACAGGGACCCTGTCTCGAAATAACCAAATAATGCTGTTGTTTCTACACTGTTTAGCTCGTCATTTAGAATCCACACCTATTGCTACCGGAGTGAAATTCCTTCTCCAATGTCAACCGTACCTGCAACTGCCAGCACCTTGCTAGACCCACCACGCCCACAGCGCAGAGGCACATTGACTCACTTGAGCTTCTTGAAGGCTTCCTGGCCCCCAGCCACGTAGTTGCCCCCGCTCTCGATCTGGTCCAGTTTCCGGATGCGGTGGCCGGTCCTCGGGGTGTAGATGTTCCTAACGGCCCCAAAGGGCGCCTGCACGCCGCCCGTCACTTCCTTGAGGAAGACGTCGAAGCTGGACACCTTCTTCTCATGAATGACGACACGGCGCCCGGCGAAGAAGGGGTCCCCATTGCGGTACACCAGCACACTCTTCACCACTGGCTGCGACAGGTGGCTGGACCTGGCGCTGGGGCCGTTCATCTTCTCCGCTGGACGCTGGACCCGCTAGCACTCCCCGGGCCTGCAACACCAGTTCGTGGACCGCCTCCTGCAGGGACAAGGAAAAGCCACTCGCAGGTGAAGAAGGGCTCCCGGTGCCGTGCGGAACCAGCCCCAGCAGGTAGCAGTTCAAGTAAGGCGCGGCGCGGACGGCCAATCAGTGCTCGCAGGCTCGCACACCAGTCTCTCCCGCCCCGCAGCACCCAGGTGTGCTGTCTGGGAACCCGCGTCGCCGGGGCTTTAAACCCCTGCGCGAGCTGAGACAGGAGGGACAGCGGCGGACGCGCGCACTCAAGCGCGCGCACACGCACACGCACTCAAGCGCACCTTAACATGGCGAGATTCAGTGCCTGTCATCAGAGCTGTGTTGTTTCTCCCAACCGCTTCGCTTTTTTTTTCTTTCCCTCGTCTTGCACTCTAATACCACCAGATCATTCGCCACCCCACCCCAATAAAGCCATTAAAATCCCAGCTAAAGTTGCCGGGATTTTCCTTTGAGGAAAACAAACTATTTAAAAATGCATTGAGCAGTTCGGACGCAGTGGCGCAAATCTGTCATCCTAGAATTAGGGTGGCTAGGACTGGAGTTTTGCCTCGAGTTCGGGGCCAGCCTGGACTACCTAAAAAGTTTTAAGCCAGCCTCAGTGTCAACCAGACTAAATTAATATCAATAAATTAAGTAATCTGCACAGATAGAAGCTCCTGAGTCCGAAACCCCGGCACTCCGGTCTGGCCAGCGCCGCCCAGTGGTGAGGCTCGGGTGGGCCCGTCCAAGTGGTACCTACCGAAACTCGCGGGAAGTGGGGGAGGGGCTGGGGAGGGGCACAGGTGGGGGCGGGGCGGGCTGCAGGCGCTGGGCCAGCACGGCGGTGAACCCTAGTCCGCCGCGCGTCCCTAGCACCGGTCCTCCCGCCGGCCGCCGTTAGAGTCTTCTGAGGGCCTGCCAGGCCCGCGGGGAGCCCAGTTTGTTTTTTTTTTCTCTCCGTTTCCATAGCAACTGCAGCCTCGCGCGGAGAGTTAGCCTATGAACTAGGTCTGGAGCGCGCTTGTTTCCCATGAGCTTCCCTGGCTGCCTCTGGCATCAAATGGTAAGGGGTTGAGAATGAAGTTACCATGCCAATGCTGTGCCAGTGTGGGTCTTGGAGACCGACACACAGCTAGGTAGGTGATACCCTACAGTAGTTTCAGTGCCTGCTATGTGACGACGATTAAAGAGTGTGTTTACAACTTGCTCTGCCCACAAGCTCTTGCCTCCACACTGGCTGTGTAAATTATTAGGTCAGGCTGTGGAGTCCAAATGGAGTCGGGATTTTAATCAAGAACTTTAGTAAGGCCACAGGTGGCAGAGTAACCAGCGAGGGAGCTGCTGGCAAGAGGATTGGCCACCAGTTTCAGGGCATCCTGGAAGAGTAAGACTGTAGGGTTAGGGGCCAGCCAAAGAAACACACCCTGGCCCTGAAACCAGAGCCAAAGAAACAGTCTACCACTGACGAACTTAACACCAAAGCCAACCAAACCCTGGGCAAGAAAATCAACCAATCCCTGAGGACAAAAATCAGCCAGTCTCTGAGCTTGCCCAAACTCAGATTGAAATCTGACCAATTTCCACCCTGAAAATCTTCACCCTGGAACCCCACCACCACCACCACCAAGAAGTCCTATATAAGCCTTGTACCTGTTCAATTGGCAACTGCCTTTTCCCGCCCTGGCAGAGGCAGCCACCCTCGTGGATTCCTCCCTCCCAATAAATCTCTTGAATGAGGTTTGGGTCAGACCATCTTTCACCGGAGTGGAGTGGAGCAGAGAATGAACAACTTTTCGCTGGAGCAGAGCGGAACCCTAGCGAGCAGAGTTGTTACACTCCACCAGCCGGAGCAGAACTCTGTAACAACTTCGCCGGGAAAACTCCCCTGCCGGAGCATTGTTACAGTGGGGAAACCCCTCTCTGGAGCAGAACTGTAAGCTGCCACGCTTAGGGTATACCAATTCCTTGGCTCCTGTGTGCCTGGATCCCTGCCCATCCGAGCTGCAATGCGTCCAAAGACCCTGCCCCCCCCCCAAAAAAAAAAAAAAACTAAAGCAAGCAAACAAGAACCTCAGAAGGGCCAGGAGTGCTGACACACACCTTTAACCCCAATACTAGAAGTAGAAGCCGGCTGATCTGTGAGTTCAAGGCAACCAGTTACATATCCAGTTTCCAGTCACCTGGGGCTACATAGTAGACCCTGTCTCGAAAACATAAAAAAAAAAAAAAAAAAAAAAAAAAAAAAAAAAAAAAAAAAAAAAAAAAAAACCTCAGTAAAGCTGCTTTGTCCTGTCCAGTCTGAGGGACAAATAAAAATAGATAGATAGACAGACAGACAGACAAATAGATATCTGCTGAAACAAACCAAATCACTGTTCCCCTTACTCCTGCTAAATACGTCTACATTTTTAAAGCAGACATTGCCATTTTGCATTTGAAAACTTTGTCCCCAGCCAGTAGAGTGTTTAGGGAGGGTGTGGAACCCCTTAAGAGGTGAAGTGTCACTGGAGGAAATAGTCACTAGGGGCGGGTCTTGAGGTTTACAGACTCATCTCATTTTCTCACTAGTCTCTGTTCCTGATCCACACAGTGGTGAGCAAGCAGCCGCCATCAGCTCCTGCCCCCCTCGTGCAAGCACATGCCACTGTGTTCTGTATCAAGACGAAATAAATCTCTCCTAATTTCATTTGTTTCTTGTTAGGTGCTTGGTCACATAAATGAGGAAAACAGCCAATAACAGCAAGTGTTCCTACTTCTTCATATTTGAGTAAAAATTTTTAAAACTGTACATTAAATGTTAACAATGTGCCAAGCACTGCATAAGGCACTTTATATACACACTATCTAATGTAATGCCCATAATGATCTTCAGATGTGGAAACTGAGGAAATTTACCTGAACTAACTTACATACAAGACTTCAAGCTCAGTCTGCCCTATTACAGAACTCCCTTAACCATGGTGACGTCACAATATGAAACATGAACATGTGAGGGTTGCAATATGGGACAGAATGATTGTGGTTTCGTTTGGTTTGGGGTTTGTTGTTGTTGTTGTTGTGTTTTTTTGGTTGTTTTTGAGAGAGAGGACCTCATATGGCCCAGGCTAGCCTCAAACTTGCTATGCAGCAGAGGATCATCTTGAGCCTTTGGTCCTCCTGCCTCTTTCTGCTGAATACTGGAATTGCAGGCATGCCTTGCTATACATGAGGTGCTGGAGGTGAAACCTGGGAGCTTCATGCATGCTAGGCAAGCATTCTACGAACTGAGCTACATGAGCGGTCACAGAAACATTTTAATTACAATCACAAACCACAATGATTGAAAATTGGCAGCTTTCAAGGGTCAAAGCAAATAGAATAATACAGAGAGAGCAGAAGAGCAAAATTTTGGTTCCGGGAATACACAGGTGGAGGGTCTGTGGGAAAAGGAGCTATGAAAAGTCAGCTAAGCACTCAGACTCCAGCCCTGTAAAGCTCCCTACGGTCCCCACCAGCCCTGCCCAGAATGAAAACATGCTCCCTGCTCAAAACTTAAGAGCTTCCAGAAGGCGGGCACAGAGCACTAAAGGAAGCCCAAGATCCTTCTGTGTGGGACTTGCCACCAGTCTGTGAAGCCACCCACATCTGTACTCCCTGACTTTCATGATGGTATCTCCAGCCAGGATTTATCTCCTGAGTCACTCTTGATCATGGAGTAGGAAGATAAAAGCTTACCAACATTTTCAGCTCCTAAACTGAATAAAAAGGGAAACAAGAGAAAGTCACCTGAGCACTGGCAGCCCCCTTTCTCTGTATCCTGCTCTGTGGAGTTGTGGGAGCCGGGAGCTGCTGCTACATGCTCTCAACACCTTGGGTCCACCTGCCACCATGTCTTGCCTGCCATGATGGATTGCAGTCTCTCAGAGAGCAAAATAAAACTCTGTCCATGAAGTTACTTATCAGGTATTGGGTCAAAGCAATGAGAAAGCACCACACATTTTCTTAAAACATCTTTTCCTTTGCTCCCTTTCTCTACAAGTGGACTCCACCTACTCATTTGCTCAGAGCTGGAACATGAACATTTCTCCTACTTGTATATTTAATGATCTCAGAGAAACAGCCAACTGCAACACAAAATAAAAGTTGATGTACCTGCTCTCTCTCCCTGCTCCTTTCATTTGCTGATTGGTCCTGAAGTCCTTTTGTTAGGCAAAAAGGCCAATGGTGAGCAAATGAAACATGCTTTAAGAAGCCAGAAAGGTCAGATAAACTCTTATCATAAATGAGTTGAAATACAATTAGAAGTTGCTCACTGCAGAAAGATTGGGGGTGGGGGTGAGAACACACACAGGAAGGCAGGGAGGGTTCCTTCTTAGTATCTCCTAAGAGTGTAAATGTATGAACAAGATGGCCCCAAAGGATAGTTAAGGAGGTTTTAGTGTGCACTGGCAGTAGTGCCAGGTTCTGGGTACCTCCTCCAGTGTTTTTCTATTGCATTTGTCTACTGACACAATGCAATCAAACTTACAGCACGCATTTATGAGTGTTCTTTGGCTACCGAAGATTTACCAATCCCACCTCTTAAGTATTTCTTAAATTCCCTTATTCCAACCCTTTTCTACCTACCAAAAGCAAGGAACCATCCCCTAAAAACTGACCCAATTTCTGTTTTTGTTTCCCTGTTTTCCATTCTCCACAACCAGTCAGCCTGAAAGACTGTTGAAAAACAAATGTATTCCTTCCCTTTCTAGCTTAAAATTCTGCTGATGATGCTTTAATTCCAGCGCTCGGAAGGCTGTGGCAGTGAATTGCTATGACAGTGAATTGCTGTGAGCTTGAGGCCAACTTGATCTGCATAGAGACCCTGTCTCAGAAGCACAAACACTCTGAAGATGCTTCCCTTTCCCTGAGGGGAAATATGGCATCATCAGCTAGGGTTATACTGTCCTGATACCTCATCCTCTCTCCCCTCTCATGGCCCTTGCTACGCCTCTCCAAACCCCAAGCTTGACTCTTCACCTCCTTTAATATTCCTTTGGCTGTGCTTTCTGCCCCTGCCCCAGTCTCCATTTATCTGGCTCCCTCAATGTATCAAGCCTCTACCTAAATATCATTGCTCCAGAAAATAATTTCTGTGCCACTCCCCAGATCAGGATGAGTGTCCCATATATTATTATATATTGTTCCTCCATTGTTCTACCATCTGTAATTATGTCTTTGGATAATGATAGGTTTAATAATGAATCTTCACATAATTGTATGCCTGATCTTAGAACTGTATGCTATGGGTAGAACAGGGAAAGGATTTTGCTTATTTTATTCATGCATCTTACCAGTGCCTAGCACAGAAAGGAAAAAATAATTATTTCATGAATAAATAGAAAATAAATAATTAAAAATTTAGGAAAAAATAAGCTGTTAAAAAAAACTGAAAAATGTTCCTAAGCCACAAATTACAGTTTCAGGTCAGTAAATAAGCATTCAGCAACTAAATAATTGGGGGGGGGGTTGTTTGGTTTGGTTGGTTGGTTGGTTAATTTTGTTTTTTTGTTTTTATTTGTTTATTTGGGGTTTTTTTTTTTTGAGACAAAGTCTCACTACTACTGTTGTTCAGATTTTTGTTTGGTTTGGTTTGTTTATATTTGTTAAAATTAACAGTTTGGCTTCAGATAGAAAATGCCTAGTTGTGTGCAGATGGGATCAAACATACAGAATAAGTTCTCCTGCCCAGGATGAAGGTGTTTTATTTGTTGCTGGAGGTCAGACTTGGTCCCCACCCACCCACCCCCACCCACACACACACTAAGCAAGTGCTCAACCACTGAGCTAGGATTTTAATGTTTATAGCAGACAATACAGACATGAATGAAATGAGGAGCTGATTTGCAGGAGCTGGAGGAGAACATTGTATCCCATAGAGCTGCAGTTACAGGCAGTTGTGGGCCACCTGGCATGGATACTTGGAACCAAACCCTGGACCTCTGAAAAGCAGCAAGCTCTCTTATTGCTGATCCATCTCTCCAGTTCCACACTAAAACCCAGGGCCTCACTCAGAGTTCCCAGGAGTATGATCGGCAAACGCAATATTCATGGTGAGTCTAGAAACAGTAACATCATAACTAAATTATATTTATGCCAGGCAGGCAAAGTTAGTTTGGCATCAGAAAAATAATTGAATCCCCTGTGTTATATATTGAAGAAGAAAATCATATGATTGTTTCAAAAGTTACAGGTCAGATTCAATATTCAGTTAAGACAAAAATCTTAGCAAACTAGGAGTAAAGCAGAATTACGGGAGGCTTGGGGTGTATCTCAGCAATAGAGTGTTTGCCTAACACACACTGGTTCAGGATGCCTGGGCTCCAACCTCAACATCAAGAAAAAGCAATAGAATTGTGGCAACATGACAAAGGACATCTATCAAATTGAAGCTACTACAGACTTCACAGCTAATGACAGAACGTTGGAGACGGCTTCTGTGAGACTGAGAACAAGATGAAGCTGACTCTAGGACGTGTCATTGGAAAGTGTGCTGTAGTCCCTAGCCAATGCTGTAAACCAATGAGAAAGAAGCAAGGTCTAAACAAAGTTCTGAAAGTATATATGGGAAATCTAAGACAATCTAGAGCAGCGAGCCTTATGCTGAGGGTGTTTACCACTTGTCCCTGATCACTAACGGAGCATGGCTTTATCTTGGCTCACAGTTGAGAAGAATGCGATCCATCATGGTGAGGAAGGCATACCAATAGAAGCAGCCAGGTCTATAGAGCCAACGAGGACCACAAGCAGAGAGAGGGAACCCCAGCACTCATAAGCTTCCTCCCCCCCCCATTTTTATTTAGTCTGGGACCCCAGCCCATGAGATGGAATATTCACATTCAGGTCTCTCTTCAGCCTCTCATCTAGAAACATCCTCACAGGCACACCCACAAGTCACCCCATTAGTGGCCTAGTTTTTTTTTCTTAATCCAGTCAAACTGACCATCTCAGCCAGCCATCACACTGTGGCTTAAGACCTGACAGATGTGAGGCTGGAGAGATGGCCCAGTAGCTGAAAGCACTTGTTGGTCTTTCAGAGGACCCAGTTTCGGTTCTCAAAATTCATTCACAGCCTTCAGGAACTTCAATGTCCGGGGACGTGGAGCTCTCTTCTGACTTCTGTGTACACAAGACAGGCATTCGAAACAAAACACTCATACACATAAAATAGATCTTAAAAAGACTAGACTTGATATGATCTACTGAAAAAGTAGAAGGAAATGAGTTGAGCCCCAGTGATAGAAGGAGATGGAAGAATTCAAAGGCACATGGTCTCCAACCCAGGCCTGGCTTGGAAAAGAGAGGAGAAGGGCAGTGTTCCAATGGCAGAGCCCTATCAGCAAGGATCTTGAAAACTGAGAAAGTGGCTGAGGCTGCTGAGAGGAGCCCTGGCTCAGGGTAATCAACATGCCCTCCAAGGGAAGGGAAACCCAGACCTCACGGGGTTCCAGAGTCCCTGGGTTCCATGGCCAATTGGGGAAACATTCCTGCTCTACCAGAGCTGCCCTTGGCAACATACATGTGTATTCCTTATCTGCTGGAGACAACTCCATGGATTCTGGAGTTCCTGGGGTGGGAGACCTGGCCTACCTACTGCATTCTCCCCTATGCTTGGCATCTGGGCTGGGATTTCCCTGAAGCATGCTTCCCTGCGGAACAGGTTTAGAAACCCTGTGAACCATATGCCCAGAGGCCCCATTAGAGTGTGTGGTGACCTGGAGATATGACTGTGCCTCAAGAGCAATCCATGGAGGAGCCCCATAGATGGAATCACAAGAGACAGAGTCACTCATGAGGGAGGACAGCTCAAGGTGGGTAAATGGAGCAAGCCAACAGGGCTGGGTTTGGGGTGAAACCTTGTTTCTTACATTGCTAGGAGCAAAGGAATCTCTCCGAGATAGATTAGGATACACAGTGTTGTTATCCAGCTTGGGAGTATAACCTGTGCCCCAAGTCAGACTTGGCCATCAGTCATCAGCAAGCCAAATAAAGGGCCAAATGAATAGTGAAAAGTGAAGAGATATGTATTCAATGTGGCCACAGTGGAAAGAAGGACAAATAATTCCAGTGACACCACCCAACCTAGCCCATCATCTGGGTCCCTAGTGAGGTTAAAAGTTAAATAGAGAGATGGTTAGGTAGGCACATCTGGGCAGTCCTGGTCAAGGTGTGGTCCTGCCCACCACTGCTCCATGACTGGGCTTCAGTCTCATCCTGTTAGGTGGTGTGACAAGTTATTAGAACTGCATAAAATGTCTTTCTGGGAGACAGGTTCCTAGAATTGTTGGTGCCTTTTCCTTCTCCCAACATAGGGTTCCTGGGGGAAATTCCCATTTCTTTGGGGTCCACTGTTTCAATAGTGTGATAGATTAAGGGTCACACATGTGTCTTTTGATTATCTTTATCCAGATCCTTACAATACAAATATTGTTTCGTCTGTGTGCAAGGCTTAAATACTGGTCTTGTGTATAACTAGAACTTTCTTGTCATTTGTCTGAGCTGAGCCCTTGTTTACCTCATCAGAAAAGCTATCCTCATTGCCCCACGTAAGCTGGCTCCCGGGCACTGCCTATCACAGTTCCTTGTTCTATGCCCTGCTCATGGCATTGGTTGCTCTAAAATGCTCAGGAAAGTGGAACGTCTTCTGTTTTTGTCATTGCTCAGTTTAAGTGCTTAAAACAGCCTGGCATAAAATTGGTGCTCGGCAAATGAATGAATATGTATGTAGGAGAGAGAAAAAGAGGAAAAAGGAAGCAAGAGAGGAAGGAGAGAAGAGGAAGAAGGGCTGTGACTTGGCTGTATCTACTTGAGAAATTCACACGTATTAAGTACGTCTGACAGATTGTTAGGTAAACCTACCAAGAGTATTTTGGTCTGGTGTTGTTTGTTTTGTTGTTTTAACAGAGATATCTTTTTTTTTAATTTTTATTTATTCATTTATTTTTATTTTTCAAGACAGGGTTTCTCTGTGTAGCTTTGTGCCTGTCCTGGAACTCACTTGGTAGCCCAGGCTGGCCTTGAACTCACAGAAATCCACCTGGCTCTGCCTCCTGAGTGCTGGGATTAAAGGCGTGCGCCACCACCGCCCGGCATTTTGTTGTTTTAGATGGCTAGCTTAGGCCTCACTGTGTAGACCAGGCTGACCTAGAACTCACAGAGATCTGCCTGTCTGCCTCTAGAGTGCTGGGATTAAAGGTGTGCCCCAATTTTGTGGAAAGTATACTTCCGGAGTCAGGTGTGTTCTGGAGAAATAACTCCACATCCTGAAGTAAGAGTTATAAGTTTGGTCATGGGAGAGGGTACCCCACTTGTCAACTTCCAATCTCTGTGAGCACATGGATATTTGAACACTGTGAGTACAACTTGAATTCAGTTTTCAATACGAACTCTCCAGTGCAATGGACAAAGCTATTCTGTGGTAGTCGTGGACTATAATATAGAAAGGGGAGAAGGACTTGGGAAGTCTTCTACTGCAGGGAGCCAAGTCACCGTGGCACTTTACTCTGGGCACTAAAGACTAATATGGCACCAGACAGGAGACAGCATCACTCCCAAGATAACAGTGTCCCGGTGTTGGTACCTAACTTCACAAGCAGCATATTGCTCAGTGGGCAACAAAGACAAAGGCAGCAGAGCCCAGAATGAGGGGCATGCAACGTTGTGTGGACTAAACTTGAACAACAATTAGGGGGCCCTGGAGGATGCTTATGTGATACATGCCTCCTTTACATACAGGAACAAGAGCTTGGTGAAACATGCTTACTCATTTTGACCTATTTTACCCAAGGCCTGAAAATGTGGGAGCCTGAGACATAAAAGAGAGACAGGAGGGTCTCTAGGGCTTGCTAAGTAACCAGTCTAGCCTCCCCAGAAAGCTCCAGGCCAGGGCGAAACTCTGTCTCGGAAAATAAGATGGAGAACAATTGAGGAAGACATCCAATGTCATCCTCTAGAATCCTTAGGCACACACATACATGAACACACACACACACACACAACCATGCACACCAAAAATATTATATATATATATATATACATATATATATATCATAGTAATACCTAAAAAGACACATTAGAAATGACCTTAAATATCACTGGGTCTTAAGAGGCAAGACTCAACTCAGATTCAAGCAGCAGAATCACCCTTGCTTTACAGGCTCTTCTTCACTAAGAGCCTCTTTGGGAGATTCCATTCTGCAGCATCTACTTAATGAGGGCCTTTGACTGACAGGTCACTTGTAAACTACAGAACTCCTTGGAGGGAGTCATCAGTGCCCCAGGCTTTCTGGAGGCATTTAACTACCCCCCTGGAGGATTCTCCTATCTCTAGACAATTATTCCACAGCAAGCAAGAAAAGATTGCCCAATGTTTCACCCATGGTCAAATTTGTCAGTCAATAAACACATCAGATGAGCTTTGCGGCCACAGGTCCGTGAAGAACAAAAGCTTGCCAGACAAGCCTATAGTCTAAGCACTCAGGAGGCAGAGGCAAGAGGATTGCTGACAGATCAAGTCCAGTGTCAGGGAAAGAGAGATAGAGAGAGGCAGGAGGCAGGGAGGGAGGGAGGGACGGAGGGACGGAGGGAGGGAGGGAGGGAGGGAGGGAGGGAGGGAGGGAGGGAGGGAGGGAGGGAGGGAGGGAGGGAAAGGTCTGGATGGCTCAGTTTGCAAAGTGTTGCAACACAAGCATGAGGACCTGAATCCATTCCCTGACAACTACATAAAAAGCTGGGCAAAAGGGAGCTGAACATGGCTTAGAGGTTGAGGTCACTTGCTACTCTTGCAGAGGACCCAGGTTCAGTTCCCACAGCCCACATGGAGCCTCACAACCATGTATAACTCCAACTTGAGGAGGTCCAACACCTCTTCTGACCTCCAGGTATCTTATATGAATGCAGTATCCATACATAAACTCAGGCACACACATATACACATAATAATAAATAATTTTTTAAAAGCCGGATGAGGCTATACATACCCATAATTCCAGTACTGGGGAGATAGAGACAGAAGGATCCCTGGGGTTTGTAGTCAGCCAGTCTAGAGAAACTGGTTAGCTCCAGGTTCAGAGACAGCTTCTGTCTCAAAGAATAAGGTTGGAAGCCATTGAGGAAGACAGCCACCATTGACTGTGATGTACACACACACACACACTCACACACACACACACACACACACACACACACAGAGAGAGAGAGCTGTGTGCAAACATTTATACATAAGGAGAAGGATGGGATGAAAGGAAGGGGAGGGATAGGAGAAACTGCTCCTTCACCACACCAAACAGTGTGGTAATCGACTACTCGAGATGCAGAGGTCTTGTGTGAACATTTTTCAGAATCTCAACTCTGAAACCGACTTGTCCAATATTTATTGGTAATAATGACGCACACATACGCACACAATATACACACATAGTATTCAAATTACTAATGAGTATCAGTTTCCACTGCAGGGATGCTCTCCCTTAAAGAAGACTTTGATCTGCTTCACTGAGAATGCCATCATACTCTCAACAAGACTGCCTGTGCTGTTTTAGCTGCTGCACCCAATTCTCCTTCCCCCATTTTGAATCTGGGCTGCATTCCCTCCCTAGTTGGGCCATGAGTTTGTTCATGCCTATCTTTCCTCAGTCTTGTTTTCCTCAATAAAATAAGCCGGGAAAAGTCTACCCAATTCAGATAAGGAGAAGTAATTAATGTGTTGTGTTTGGAGGAGCATCTGACACAAATCGTGTGCCAAATTAATAACTTTATATTGGTTAGTTGGGTTTCCTTTTCAGAGGCAGAGTATCAGATAGCCCAGAATTGCTAGGTAGCTGAAAATTTTAACTCCCGATCCTCCCAAGTGGAATAGCAGCAGGCTCCATCATGCCAACAACATCTCTCCTTTAAAGATCAATCTTTCTGCTTCATCGTCCAGGTAAATACGGTAAATTCGAAGGATTACACATAAGAAATTGGCCAGCCCTCGAGGAACACAAGAAATCAAGGACAAACTAATCTGCCTTGGATTTTGTCTGAAGCCAGTTGCCTCCATGCCTAAGATGAGCATGGCTAGTGCTCAGTGCGGCTTCATGCCTTGCTTCCCTCAGGCCCTGTATCTCTCCCCCCATGAGCAGTGCCTCTCCCCAACCAAGGAAGCAGCACCCTCTAAGCTGACAGAGAGCAGAAAGTGCTCCCAATTTCCCAATTCCCCTACCCCAGCCCACAGCTACCCACAGTCCCCTACTCTGTGACTAACCCATGCAGAAGAAGGGAAATCCAGCTCCTTGGTTCTCAGACAGGGTCAGTCTGAAGCCTAATTTGTATGTCAGAAATCAAGTTGAAGCTGGGCTGGGCAGACTTGTCTGAGTTCCCACCCTTAGCTGACCGCTTACCATGTACATAGTTGTAAACAGTGTTTAAAAATAAACAAAGCTGAAGCATATTAAGCAGTCAGCCTTCTGCCTGCTCAAGGACTCTACTCTGTGGCAGGCTTGTTGCCTTATCACCAGGATTCACCAAAGGAGAAAGAGAGTAGCGCATCCTGAGATTCTTGTTTGCTGCTGTTGCTGATAAATTGTGCAAATGCTTTTATGTCCTCCATTCTAAGGTTTCTTTTCCTTTCTGTTCTTAGAATGACTGCAATATTACACAACCTTGGGAGGCAGATTAGTTTTTTTTTTTTCAACTAAATTCAAACAAGGGTCATCTGAGAGTGGGGGGAAACAGCCTCAACTGAGAAAAGGCCTCCATCAGGTTGGCCTGTGGGCAAGTTTGTGGGGGCATTCTCTTGATTAGTGACGATGTGGGAGGGCCCAGACCACTGTGGACAGTGCCATTCCAGAGCAACTCATCTTGAAAGGTATAAGAAAGGTAGTTGAATGTGAGTCTGGAAAACAAGCCATAAGTACCAATCCTCCATGGCCTCTGCTTCAGTTCCTGCCCATGGGTTTCTACCTCAAGTTCCTACCCTGACTTCTTGAGTTATTAACAAGCTTTCCAGTGAAATAAACTCTTTCCAGTCCAAGTAGTTTTTGGTCATGATGTTTATTGCAGTAATAGAAAGCAAACTAGGGTGTGTGTGTCTGTGTGTGTGTCTGTGTGTTGGGGGGGTGTCCTTTTAATTTTGAGACTCTCACTATTCTTTAGTACTAACTAAATCTGGATATGGTGGTACACACCTGTAATCCCAGCACTAAGAAGGTGGAGGTAGGAGGATCAGGAGATCACATTCATCCTCACCTACATAGCAAGTTCAAGTCTAGCCTGGACTATGTGAGATCCTGTCTCAAAAAATAAAATACAACCAACCAACAAAGAAAATCGAGTCTGGAGAAATGGCTCGGTGGTTAAAAGCACTGGCTACTCTTTCTTGAGGACCTGGGTTCAGTTTCCAGCACTCACATGATAGTTCAAAACTGTAACTCCAGTTCCAGAGGCATCCAATGCCCTCTTCTGGCCTTCACAGGCACATGACATATATATGGTGAACATACAAAGCAAAAAAACCACTCATACACATAAAAATAATCTTTAAAAAAAAAAAAAAAACAGCCAGGAGTGGTGGCACAACCCTTTAATCCCAGCACTCGGGAATCAGAGGCAGGCAGATCTCTGTGAGTTCAAGGACAGCCTGGGCTACAGAGTGAGTTCCAGGAAAGGCGCAAAGCTACACAGAGAAACCCTGTCTCAAAAAACAAAAAAACAAAACAAACAAACAAAAAAACCCAGCATCAACTGTGCTTGATGATTATGACTGACTCCATCATTGTCAGAAGGATTTTGCTGTGGATATGGAGACTCATGCCTACAATCTCAGTATTCAGCATGCTAAAGCAGAAAGAAAGGTCAGGAGTTCAAGGCCAGCCAGGGCTGCAGATTTTTTTTCTCAATAACCAAACTAAAACCATTTTTCTAGATATATTTTTGTTTTTGACTATTAATGTTTTATTCATTGCTTTCAAGGACTTCTCAGTTCAATAACATTTGGTGAGGTAAAATGGTACTGTCATTCTGCACATAAGAATCTGTTTTGTTTGCTTTAGGGTCAAATGACTTAGGTCATGGTGAATTTTAATAAATAAAAGACTGATTTTAAAAACGACCTCCTGCCGGGAACAGTGGAGAGAGAAGTTAACCATTACAAGATAACAATTCTGCAGCAAATTATATCACTGATACAGAAGTTATTGGTTAACTGAGTCCAGCTTCTAGAATTAGTGGAAAGGATGGCCTTAATGAGCTATGTGGTACTGGTGCCATTCAGAGCCTGGGAATTCCAATTTAAAAATTTGGATTAGTCAGCAGGAACGTGACTAGCATGTGAAAAGGTATTACAAAGGCCAGGTATCTGCTTACATATATAGATTCCTAACTTAATGATAAACTATTGCAGATCCCATGATTGTAAAATATGGTACTGTTCAACTCATCAGTTTTATAACCCACTAGATATTTCCCCAATGGCTTTTCTGAGGAACAGTAGCACCCACTGGACTAGAAATAGCTTGGTCTCTCATAGGGCTCTTGCCTAACCTGCACAAAACCCTAGGTTCAGTTCTCAGTACCACAAACAGAAGGAAAAAGAAAATCACATCTTAAAACATCTGTTAGTAAATGTAAAGGTTTTACGAGTGCTTCAGTCAGTTTTGAAAGAGAGAGGACAAAGCAAGTTAACATCAGGAATTAACTAAGGCAGAGAGGAGGAAGAGACAAATCACTCACTTCACTATTCTAAGGTGCACATTTTTAGCACAACTTTAAGTCTTAAAAATCAGAATGTGTCATATATAAAGCCTAACCCATTAACTTGCCAAATGCCTTGGCAAAGCAATGGTCACATGATTATATTTTGTAAGCAAGCTAGAACTTGGTCCCCTGTCCACACTGACACCACCACATCATCTAGGTATGAGCATGCTCAGTAATGTACATGGGGTTTTGCATATGGGGTGTGTGTGTGTGTGTGTGTGTGTGTGTGTGTGTGTGTGTGTGTGTGTGATGTTGGGAATTGAACCAGGGCCTTGTACAGGCTAGGCAAGCACTTAACCACTGAGTGGTACCACAGCCCTAGTACCTACCACATGTGCAAACTCTGACTTAAAACTTTAACTGGTACTTAACAAATGTACACATTATGGGATACAGTGGTATATTTCAGTTTGCTTATGCAAGATGTAATGCTCCTCAGAAGGGAGTGACTGACATATACATTGCCCCAACATTGATCATGTCTTCAAGTGGCAAGCACTGAAACTCCTGTTTGCTTTTGAAATAAACAATTGCAGTCAATCATAGTAATCCTATTGCATTACACATTGTTTTCCCTCCAAATTAAATGCGTTCTTGTACTCATTAATGATTTCACTTTTAAGATGTATTTTGAGGGTTGTAGCTCAATTAGAATGCTTGCCAAGCGTGCATGAAGCCCAGGTGCCTTCCATCCCCAGCACTGAATAAACCCTAGCGTGGTGGCACATGTCTCTCATTCCAGTCCCCAGAATTGGAGGCGGAAAGATCAGAAGTTCAAGGTTATCCTACAAAGACAATTTTAGGCTAGTTTGAGTTACACGAGGCCCCATCTTTTTTCTTTTTCTTTCTTTCTTTTTTTTTTAAAAAAAAAAAGGGTAACAAAAAATAATTTGTAAAGATTGCCACATGAGGGCCTACAAGATGGCACGTTGGGTAAAGACACAGGGGAAGCCTTAGGACCTGAGTTTGATCCCTGGAGCCCAGCTTTAAAAATGTGACAGTGCACATGCATACTCTCAGGGCTCCTACAGTGAGGTGAGAGGTGAGGTAGGAGAACCACCCCAAAGCCAGCTAGACTACAGTACTCAGCAGGGCAGAGGCAAACACAGAACTGGGTGGAGGGAGAAATCCAACTCCCCAAGTTTGTCTTCTGACCACCACATGTATTCATGCACATGGGCACACAAATAATAAGAACAATAAAAATAATTTTTAAAAATTTAACAAATAAACACAACAAGAAGCCGGGCGATGGTGGCACACACCTTTAATCCCAGTACTTGGGAGGCAGAGGCAGGCGGCATCTCTGTGAGTTTGAGGCCAGCCTGGTCCACAGAGTGAGTTCCAGGAAAGGCACAAAGCTACACAGAGAAATCCTGTCTCAAAAAACCAAAAAAAAAAAAAAAAAAAAAAATCCTTGTTCCACATCTAGTATCCTCCTATGAGTGAGTACATACCATATTTGTCTTTCTGAGTCTGGGTTACCTCACTCATGATGATGTTTTCTAGATCCATCCATTTGCCTGCAAACCTCATGATGTCATTGTTTTTCTCTGCTGAGTAGTATTCCATTGTGTATATGTGCCACAATTTATTTACCCATTCTTCAGTTGAAGGGCATCTAGGATGTTTCCAGGTTTTGGCTATTACAAACAATGATGATATAAACATAGCTGAGCAAGTGCTCTTGTGGTATGATTGAGCATTTCTTGGGTATATGCCCAAGAGTGGTATAGCTGGATCTTGGGGGAGATTGATTCCCAATTTTCTAAGAAAGCGCCATATTGATTTCCAAAGTGGTTGTACAAGCTTGCATTCCCACCAGCAGTGGAGGAGAGTTCCCCGAGTTCCACATCCTCTCCAGCATAAATTGTCCTCAGTGTTTTTGATCTTAGCCATTCTGACAGGCATAAGGTGGTATCTCAGAGTTGTTTTGATTTGCATTTCCCTGATGATTAGGGATGTTGAGCAATTCCTTAAATGTCTTTCAGCCATTTGAGTTTCCTCTGTTGAGAATTCTCTGTTTAGTTCTATAGCCCATTTCTTAATTGGACTGTTGGTCATTTTGATGTCTAATTTCTTGAGTTCCTTATATATTCTGGATATCAGTCCTCTGTCAGATGTGGGGTTGGTGAAGATCTTTTCCCATTCTGTAGGCTGTCGCTTTGCCTTGTTGACTGTATCCTTTGCTCTACAAAAGCTTCTCAGTTTCAAGAGGTCCCATTGATTGATTGTTTCTCTCAGTGCCTGTGCTACTGGTGTTATATTTAAGAAGTGATCTCCTATGCCAATGTGTTCAAGACTACTTCCTACTTTCTCTTCTAGCAGGTTCAGAGTAGCTGGATTTATGTTGAGGTCCTTGATCCACTTAGACTTAAGTTTTGTGCACGGTGACAGATATGGATCTATTTGCAGCCTTCTACACGTTGATATCCAGTTATGCCAGCACCATTTGTTGAAGATGCTTTCTTTTTTCCATTGTACACTTTTGGCTTCTTTGTCAAAAATTATGTGTTCATAGGTGTGTGGGTTAGTGTTGGGGTCTTCAATTCGATTCCATTGGTCCACATGTCGGTTTTTATGCCAATACCAAGCTGTTTTTATTACTGTAGCTCTATAGTAGAGCTTGAATTCAGGGATTGTGATGTCTCCAGAGGTTGTTTTATTGTACAGGATTCTTTTGGCTATCCTGGGTTTTTTGTTTTTCCATATGAAGTTGAGTATTATTCTTTCCAGGTCTGTGAAGAATTTTGTTGGTATTTTGATGGGGATTGCATTGAATCTGTAGATTGCTTTTGGTAAAATTGCCATTTTTACTATGTTGGTCCTGCCTATCCATGAGCATGGGAGATCTTTCCATTTTCTGACATCTTCAATTTCTTTTTTCAGGTACTTAAAGTTCTTGTCATATAGATCCTTCACTTGCTTGGACTGCTACTCACATCACCAGTGAGGCTACCTGTAAAACAGGACCCCAAGAAAGACACGGGGATCACCCAATGACGGAGAAATGGATGAGATCTACATGAACAGCCTGGACATGAGTGGGAGCAATGAACGGCGAGGGTCAAGGGAAAGAGAGCAGGAGATCCCACCTGGATCAAGAACAGAGAGGGAGAACAAGGAATAGAAGACCATGGTAAATGAAGACCACATGAGAAAAGGAAGAAACAAAGTGCTAAAGAGGCCCACAGAAATCCACAAAGATACCCCCACAAAAGACTGCTGGCAGTGGCCAAGAGACAGCCGGGACTGACCTACTCTGGTGATGGGATGGCCAAACACCCTAATAGTTGTGCCAGAAACCCCATCCAAGGACTAAGGAATCTGGATGCAGACATCTACGGCTAGGCCCGGGTGGAGCGCTGGGAGTCTAATTAGCGAGAAAGAGGAGGGTTTATATGAGCGAGAATTGTTGAAAACAAGGTTGGATAAAGCACAGGGACAAATAGCCAAACGAATGGAAACACATGAACTATGAACCAAAGGCTGAGGGGCCCCCAACTGGATCAGGCCCTCTGGATAGGTGAGACAGTTGATTGGCTTGATCTGTTTGGGAGGCATCTAGGCAGTGGTACCAGGTCCTGGGCTCGCTGCATGAGATAGCTGTTTGAAACCTGGGACTTATACAGGGACGCTTGGCTCAATCTGGGAGGAGGGGACTGGACCTGCCTGGACTGAATCTATCAGGTCGATCTCAGTCCTCGGGGGTGGCCTTGATCTGGAGGTGGTGGGAATGGGGGGTAGGCTGGGGGGAAGGGGAGGGGAGGCAGGAAGTGGGAGAACAAGGGAATCTGTGGCTGTTATGTAGAACTGAATAGTATTGTAAAATAAAAAATAAATAAAAAAATAAATAAAAAAAAATGACAAGGAGCAATGCTCCCCCTTGTGGCCAAACTTTTCAGAAGGGAGGGGGGCGGTCGTAGGCAATGATCTTGCAATTTCAGAGCCCAGGGAAAACACTGACTGCTGCTGTAGATGTTGAATTCAGACAGAAAAGTGACTCAAAAAGCTGGACTTCCATGTTTTAAATAACAGACACAAGTAATAGATGCAAATCAAAATGAATAACAGGGGGAAGGAGAAATGGTTCAGTTGTTAAAAGCATTTATTGTTCATGGATAGGACCTAGGTTGGTGGCTCACATTCTAGGGAATCTAATGCCCTTTCTGACCTTTGGGAGCACCAGGCATGCATGCGGTGCATGAACATACTATCTAAGCAAAACATTCATACATATAAAATAGGTAAATAAAAATGAATTTCAGGTGAAAAAACATAAAGAAAGGTTACCAAAACCTCAATGGGGGTTGGAACTTCCAGACCAAAGCTGGAATGACTACCCACTACAGGTACTATTAGTTTTGTGAATTTTATTTATTCATTTATTTATTTATATCACTAAGCATATTAGCTGCACATCCATGTTTATAAATGCATTACTCACAATAGCCAGGAAAAAGAGCCAGTCTAGATACCCATCAATGGACAAATGGACAAAGAAAATGTAGTGAATATACACAATGGAATTTTACACTGCAATAAAGAAAAATTAAATCATGAACTCTGCAGTAAATTGGCTGCAGTTGGAAATCACTGTGTTAAGTGAAATAAAACAGACTCAGAAAGACAAATATCTGCATGTCTTTTCTCATACATGGAACTTAGATTTCAAATTGTATATCTGTGCAGCCAGGTGGTAATGGCCCATGCCTTTAATCCCAGCACTCAGGAGGCAGAGGCAGGTGAATTTCTGTGAACTCAAGACCAGCCTGGTCTACAAAGTGAGTTCCAGGACAGTCAGAGCTGTAATACAGAGAAACTCTGTTTTGAAACAAAAATTGTATGTGTGTGTTTATGTATTATAAATTATACATGTATTTGTTTATTTTTAGTCCATGAAACTATAAAAGAATCATGAGAGGAGAGAGAGAGAGAGATAAAGGGATTTGGAAAATGGGGTAGATGGAGTATTGTGATAGGGATGCAAAACGGGACTAATTGGGTGAAGAAAGAGAACCAGTTTGGGGGAAGGGCGACCAAGATGGGTAGGAGGGAGAGGAACAGATGAGGGTAGAGGATAATGACACAGGGATGAAGACTGTATGTTCAGCCTAAATATTCATTTTAAACTTAAAAAACATAATAACTGAACAAAGTAACATAATTCACTGTGATATTTCTACATGTGCAGAGACCTTAGAAATTCCGAGCTCTGAGCGGGGAGCAATTTGATGAGGACCTCCAATTTAGACTGTCTCTTCTCATATTGTCTGGTTGTTGGTCTCTGCATCTGTTCCCATCTGATGCCAAAGGAAGCCTCTCTGATGATGACTAGATAAGGCACTGATCATATTTATCTTTCTCGGTCTCGGTTACATCACTCAGAATGATTATTTTTCTAGTTCCATCCATTTGCCTGCAGATTTCATGTCATTTTTTCTTTTTCTTTTCTTTTCTTTTTTTTTTTTTTCTCGTTTTGTTTTTGAGACAGGGTTTTTCTGTATAGCCCTGGCTGTCCTGGAACTCACTCTGAAGACTGGGCTGGCCTCAAACTCAGAGATCTGCCTGCCTCTGCCTCTGCCCCTGCCCCTGCCCCTGCCCCTGCCCTTGCCTCTGCCTCTGCCTCCCGAGTGCTGAGATGAAAGACCTATGCTGCCACCACTACCTAGTTATGATGTCCTTTTTTTATCAGCTGAGTAAATATACCACATTTTATTTATCCACTCTTTTGTTGAGGGACATCTAGGTCGTTTTCAGTTTCTGGCTATTATGATTAAAGCCTCAATGAACATAGTTGAGCAAGTGTCCTTGTGACAGGATGGAGCATCTTTCGGGTATATGCCCAAGAGGTATAGTGGGGTCTTGAGGTAGATCGATTCCCAACTTTCTGTGGAACCACCATCTTGATTTCTATAGTAGCTGTACAAGCTTGCATTCCCACCAGCACTGGAGGAGTGTCCTCTTGTTCCATATCTCACCAGCATGAGCTATCACTTGTGTTATTGATCTTACTTATTCTGACAGGTGTAAGATGGACTCTCAAAGTAGTTTTGATTTGCATTTCCCTGATGGCTAAGGATATTGAACATTTCTCTAAGTATTTCTCAGTCGTTTGAGTTTCCTCTATTGAGAATTCTCAGATTAGATCTGTGCCCCATTTACTAATTGGATTATTTGGTGTTTTGGTATCTAGTTTCTTGAGTTCTTTATACATTTTGGATGTTAGTCCTCTATCAGTGTGGAGGTGCTTAAAAAAAAAAAAAACAAACCTTCTGTTGTGCAAATGTAGTCAGAAGTTTTCCTGTGTCCCACCCAGTCCCACAGGCATTTAGTCCCAAATAAACACACAGAGGCTTATATTAATTATAATCTTTATGGACTATGGCTTAGGCTTCTTGCTAACCATTCTTTCATCTTAAATTAAGCCATTTCTATCCATCTATATGTTGCCACACCACGGTCTGCTGGCATCTTGTTGCTCCTTGGCGTCAGGCTGGAGTCTCCTCTAACCCTGCCTTTCTTCTCTCTCTATCCACCTTGGATTTCCTGCCTGGCTCCATTCTGCCCTGCCATAGGCCAATGCAGCTTTATTTGTTAACCAATGGGAGCAACATATATTCATAACATACAGAAAGACATCCCACAGCAAACTTCCCATTCTGTAGGCTGCCACTTTGTCTGAATGATGGTGTCCTTTGCCTTACAGAAGCTTCTCAATTTCATAAGGCCCCATTTATTAATTGTTGATCTTAGTGTTCCAGGCTATTCCCTACTCTCTCTTCTATCAGGTTCAATGTATCTGGTTTTACATTGAAGTCTTTGATCCACTTGGACTTGGGTTTTGTGCAGGGTTAAAATATGGATCTCTTTGCATTCTTCTACATACAGACATTCAGTTTGACCAGCACCATTTGTTTAAGATACTGTCTCTTTTCCAGTGTGTGTTTCTGGCTTCTTTATCAAAAAGCAGCTGTCTATAGGTGTGTAGACTTATATCTGAGTCTTCAGTTTGATTCCACTGATCAACCTGTTTTTATGCCAATACCATGCTGTTTTTATTGCTACACTCTGTAGTACAACTTGAAATCAGCAATGGTGAAACCTCCAGCAGTTGTTTTATTGCTCAGGATTGTTTGGGCTATCTTGGGTTTTTTTGTTTTTCCATATGAAATTGAGAATTGTCCTTTCAAGGTCTATAAAGAATTATGTTGGAATTTTGATTGCATTGAATCTGTAGATTGCTTTTAATAGGATGATCATTTTTACTATGTTACTTCTATGGATTTAGGAGCATGGGAGATCTTTTCATCTTCTGATATCTTCTTAAAAACTTGAAGATTTTTATCATACTAGTCTTTCATTTGCTTGGTTAGAATTACCCCAAGGTATTATATATTATTTGAGGTTATTGTGTTGTTCCCTGATGTCTTCCTCAGTCCATTGTCATTGTACATGGGTGGGCTACTGATTTCTGTGAGGTAATTTTGTACTCAGCTACTTTGATGAAAGTGTTTATCAGCTATAGAAGTTCCCTGGTGGAATTTTTAGGATCACTTATGTAGATTATCATATCATCTGCAAATAATGATACTTTGACTGCTTCCTTACCAATTTGTATCCACTTGATCTCCTTTAGTTGTCTTACTGCTCTAGCTAAAACTTCAAGTACTATATATTGACTAGGTATGGAGAGGATGGGCAACCTTGTCTTGTTCCTGATTTTAGTGGAGTTGCTTTGAGTTTCTCTCCATTTAATTTGATGTTGGCTATTGGCTTGCTGTAAATTGCCTTTATTATGTTTAGGTATGTTCCTTGTATCCCTAATCTCCCCAGGACTTTTATCATGAAGGTGTGATGGATTCTGTCAAAGGCCTTTTCTGCATCCAATGAGATGATCATGTGGTTTTGTCTTTCAGTTTGTTTATATGATGGATTACATTTATTGATTCTCATATATTGAACCATTCCTGCATCTCTGAGATGAAGCCTACTTGATCATGATAGATGATCTTTTTTATGTATTCTTGGATTCAATTTGCAAGTATTCAGTATTTTTGTATCTCTGTTCACAAGGAAAATTGGTCTTTAATTCTTTTTCTTTGTTGAGTCTTTATGTGGTTTGGGTATCAAGGTAACTGTGGCCTCATAAAATGAATTAGGCAATGTCCCTTCTGTTTATATTTTGTGGAATAATTTAAGGAGTATTTGAAAGTCTGGTAGAATTCTGCACTAAAACCATCTGGCCCTGGGCTTCTTTTGGTTGAGAGACTTTTAATGACTGCTCCTATTTCACTAGGGGTTATAGGTCTATTTAAATTGTTTATCTGATCTTGATTTAACTTTGGTTAAAATTAATCCACTTCTTTTAGATTTTCCAAGTTGGCAGAATATAGGTTTTTAAAGTATGTCCTTATGATTCTCTGGATTTCCTCAGTGTCTGTTGTTATGTCCTCCTTTTGATTTCTGATGTTGTTAATTTGGATATTCTCTCTCTACCTCTTAGTTTGGATAAGGGCTTGTCTATCTTGTTGACTTTCTCAAAGAGACCAAACTCTTTGTTTTATCAATTCTTTGTATGGTTCTCTTTGTTTCTTTTCTATGGAGTCCAGCCCTCAGTGTGATTGTTTTTTGTCATCTATGTCTCTTGTGTCCCTCACTCCTTTCTGTTCTAGAGCTTTCAGGTGTGCTGTTGAGTTGCTGCTATGAGATCTCTCCCATTTTTTATGTAGGCATTTAGCGCTATGAACTTTCCCCTTAGCACCACTTTTATTGTGTCCTATAAGTTTGAGTATGCTGTGTATTCATTTTCATTAAATTCTAGAAAGTCTTTAATTTCTTTATTTCTGCTTTGACCTAGTTTTCAATTAGTGGAGAGGTGTTCAGTTTCCATGAGTCTGTAAGCTTCCTCTTGTTCCTGTTGTTGATGATATCTAGTCTTAATCTGTGGTGGTCTGATAGGAGGTAGAAGGTTATTTCAATTTTCTTGTACTGTTGAGACTTGGTATTTGTCCAAGTATGTGGTCAATTTTTCAAAACTTCCATGAGATGCAGAGAAGAAGGTATATTATTTTGGGTTTGGGTGAAATGTTCTGTAAATATCTGTTAGGTTCATTTAGTTTATGCCTCTCAGGTCCAGTATTTTAGTTTAGTCTTTGTATGGATAATCTTTCCATTGATGAGAATGAGGTATTGAAGTCTCCCACTATCAGTGTCTGAGGGTCAATATGTGATTTAAGCTGTAGTGGAGTTTCCTCTACAGACTTGGGTGTTCCTGTGTTTGGGACATAGGTGTTTAGAATTGAAATGTCATCTTGGTGGATTTTTCCTTTGATGAATATGTAGTGTCCTTCCCTATATCTTTTGATTAGTTTTGTTTTGAATTCTATTTTGGCAGATATTAAAATGGCTATATCAGCTTGCTTCTTAGGTCCATTTTCTTGGAATATCTTTTTACAACCCTTTATCCTGAGGTAATGTCTATAGTGTTGAAGTGTGTTTTTTGTATGCAGCAAAAGGATGAATCCTGTTTTTGTATCCATTCTGTTACTCTGTGTCTTTTTATTGGGATATTAAGACCATTGATATTGAGAGACATAAATGACCAATGATTTAAGGTTTGTTGTTGTTGTTGTTTTGTTTTGTTTTCTTGAGACAGGGTTTTTCCATGGAGTTTTGGTGCCTGTCCTAGATCTCGCTCTGTATACCAGGTTGGCCTTGAACTCACAGATATCCTCCTGGCTCTGCCTCCTGAGTGCTGGGTTAAAGGCATGTGCCACCACAGTCCGGTGACCAATGATTGTTAATTCCTGTTATTTTGTTGGTGGTAGTGTTGGTGGTGTTGGTGTTGTTGTTGTTGTTGGTGGTGGTGGTGTGTGTGTGTGTGTGTGTGTGTGTGTGTGTGTGTGCACTTCCCTTTTGATTTTGCTGGTGTAAGATTATTTCCTATATTCACGGGTGTAGTTAACCTCCTTAAGTTGGAATTTTCCTTTTAGCATCTTCTGTAGGGCTGGTTTTGTAGATAGATATTGTTTAAATTTGGCTTTATCATGGGATCTCTTATTTCTTCATCTATGGAGATTGAAAGTTTCACTGGGTATAATAGTCCAGGCTGGCATTTGACGTCTCTTAGAGTCTGCAGCACATCTTCCAAGCCCTTCTGGCTTTTAGAGTCTTCACTGAGAAGTCAGGTGTAGTTCTAATAGGTCTGCCTTTATATGTCACTTGGTCTTTTTCCCATGCAGTTTTTAATATTCTTTCTTTGTTCTGAATATTTAATGTTTTGATTATTATGTGGAAAGGGGACTTTCTTTTGTGGTCCAATCTATTTGGTGTTCTGTAAGCTTTATCGGCATTTCCTTCTTTAGGTTAAGAAAATTTTCTTCTATGATTTTGTTGAAAATATTTTCTAGGCCTTTGAGCTGGGATTCTTCTCCTTTTTCTATTCCTATTATTCTTAGGTTTGGACTTTTCATACTATACCAGATTTTCTGGATGTTTTGTGTCAGGAGTTTTTTAGATTTAACATTTTCTTTGACCAATGTATTCATTTCTTCTATTGTATCTTCAATGCCTGAGATTCTTCCATCTCTTGCATTCTGTTAGTTATGCTTGCCTCTGTATTTCCTGTTGGAATTCCTAAATTTTTCAATTCCAGATTTCCCTCAGTTTGTGTTTTCTTCATTGCTCCTATTTCCATTTTCCAATGTCTTTTGTTCGTTTCCTTCCACCGTTTTTTGTTTTCTTGGCTTTCCTTAAGGGATTTATTCATTTTCTCCAATTGTTTGTTTGTTTTTTCCTGGATTTCTTTAAGGGATTTATTCATTTCCTCTTTAAGGGCCTCTATCGTCTTCACATAGTTGATTTTAAGGTCTTTTGCTTGTGCTTCAGCTATGTTGGAATGTTCAGGACCTTCTGTGGTAGGATAGCTGGGCTCTAGTGGAGACCTATTGCCCTGACTGTTATTGATTGTGGGCTTTTATTTATTTTACATCCCTGCTGCAGTTTCCCCTCCCTCCTCTCCTCCCAGTCCCTCCCTACCACCACCCTCTGTTCCCACCCCCCAATCCACTCCTCCTACATTTCTGTTCAGGAAAGAGCAGGTCCCCCATAAATATCAACAAAACATGGCATATCAAGTCACAGTAAGACTAAGCACCTCCCTATGTATTTAGGCTGGGCAGGGTGACCCAGTATGAGGAGTAGGGTCCCAAAAGCCAATAAAAGTGCTAGAGATAGCCCCCGTTGCCATTGTTAGGAGTCCCACAAGAGGACCAAGCTACACAACTGTAACATATATGCAGAGTGCCTATATGGTGATATTTTATTTGTGCTGAAATGTGATTTTATTTGTATGTTAATAAATAAAGTTGCCTGGGGGTCAGAGCTAATAGCAAGGCATAACAGAAGCCGGGCGGTGGTGGTGCACACCTTTAATCCCGATCACATGACAGGCAGATCTCTGTGTGTTCAAGGACACCACCTGCATGGTGACACACGCCTTTAATCTCAATACCAACCATAGAGAACTAGAGGTCTGTATAGACAGGCAGTGACGAGATCATGTGGTTAGGTTTACAACCAATAAGAAGACAGAACAGAAAGTCAATAAAAAGACAGGCACACAGGAAGTAGATCACTTTCTCAGGGGAAGGACGACAGCGGCAGCAAAGGATAAGAAAGGGTTTTTAGTCTCAGCTCTTAGCTACTGCTCTGACCTCTTGGGCTTTTAACTCTGTATTTGGCTCTGTGTTTCTTATTTAATAAGACCGTTACATCTACATGCCTAGGTTAGTCCCATGCAGGCTCTCTGGTTGTCAGTTCAGTCTCTGTGAGCTCCTATGAGCCCAGGTTAGTTGATTCTGTGAGTTTTCTTGTGGTGTCCTTGACCCTTCTGCCTCCCACAATCCTTTCTCCCCCTCTTCTGCAGGATTCCCTGGTCTCTGCCTAATGTTTGGCTGTGTGTCTGCATCTGTTTCCATCAGTTTCTGGATGAAGCCTCTCTGATGACAATTGGGCTAGGCACCAATCTGGTCACAGGAGATGGCCAGTTCAGGCTACATATCTGCTATTGCTAGGAGTCTTGGCTGAGGTCATCCTTGTAGATTCCTGGGAAATTCCCTTGCACCAAGTTTTTACCTGACCCTGAAAATGGCCCCCTTTCCAGTAGTCTCTTTCAGTATTCTTCCCCTTTGAACCCCCGCAACCTGACAAATTGATGGTGGTCCAACTGGATGTTAGCATGAAGAAGAATGCAAATAGATCCATACCTATCACCATGCATAAAACTCAAATCCAAGTAGATCAAAGACCTCAACATAAATCCAGATACATTGAATCTGATAGAAGAGAAATGGGGAACAGTCTTGAATGCATTGGCACAGGAGACAACTTCCTGAACAGAACACCAATAACATAGGCACTAAGACTGACAATTAATAAATGGGGCCTCATGAAATTGAAGTTTCTGTAAGGCAAAGGACACCATCAATAGTACAAAACAGCAGCCTACAGAATGGGAAAAGATCCTCACCAATCCCATATCCAACAGAGAGCTGATTTCCAAAATATATAAAGACCTCAAGAAACTAGATACCAAACAAACAAAAAAAAATCAATTAACAAATGGGGTACAGATCTAAACAGAGAATTCTCAACAGAAGAATCTCAAATGGCTGAGAAACACTTGAGATATTCAACATCCTTAGCCATCAGGGAAATGCAAATCAAAACAAGTCTGAGATTCTATCTTATACCTGTGAGAATGGCTAGGATCAAAAACATAAATTGACAGCTTATGCTGGAGAGGATGCGAAGCAAGGGGAACACTCCTCCATTGTTGGTGAGAGCACAAACTTGTACAGTCACTTTGGAAGTCAGTTTTTCAGAATCAATCTACCACAAGACCCAGCCATACCACTCTTGGGCATATACCCAAAGGATGCTCAATCATACCACAAGGACACTTGCTCAAGAATACCAGCAGCTAGCTTTATTTGTAATAGCCAGAAATTGGAAACAAACTAGATGTCTTTCAACCGAGGAATAGATAAAGAAAATGTGGTACATTTACACAAGGGAGTATTATTCCACTGTTAAAAACAAGGACACCAGGAAATTTGCAGGCAAATGGATGGAACTAGAAAAAAAAAAATTCATCCTGAGTGAGGTAATACAGACCGAGAAAGACAAACATGGTATGTGTTCAGGTGGAACACCCCCTCTCCCCCATCTCCCTCTCTCCAAACCTTGCCCTGTCTCAGTAAATCCACCAAACGGTGGCTCCTCCCGCAGAGATGTTCAAGACCACACCTACAGTGTATTTAAACTGTCTCCTAGAGACCGGCCACGTGGTTTTTTGGTCTCTTCTTCCTATCTCCTCTCTGGGGCCTGAAAATCATCTGGGAGTGTTTCACCCATTAAACCTGGACTTTTAATTCTTGATTTGGTTTGATTTGGATTACTGCATTGGCAGAGAGGCTTAATGTTGGGGTACAGAAACTTCTCAGTGTGTACTCACTCATAAGTGGATATTAGCTGTAAAACAAAGGATAACTATGCTATAATCCACAAACCCAGAGAGACTGGGTGACAAGGAGGGCTTGTGGGGGGATGCCCAGATCTCCCTGGGAAGGGGAAATAGAAGAGACTTCGTGAATGGACTGAGGGTGGCTAGGAATGGGAATATTGATTGTGTTTTTATGCCAGCATTTAGGTATCTGGGTTTGGGATGATTATAGGTCTAGGTGCTGTTTTCTGGGTTTGTCTTTGTTGGGTGTTTTGTTCCTTGGTTTCTGTATCTTCTCTAGATTTTTGAAGAGTGTGATGGCTGTGTGTTACCTGTTTTACTGGCCTGCTCGGCTGGTATATTCACAGGGAATGCCTGCTAGTGTTGGAGGCTGGGATACCGAGATGAGTTAGGAAGGAAGGTTAGAGGAGAAGGTCTTTGTGATCCACTGGGGATGGAGTCAGACAGGAAAGGGAGACTACAGTGGGTTTCCTGCCTCAGAGCTGGGGGTGAGACTGGGTTGGGTGTAGGGATTGGATCTCAGGAGCAGCAGGAGAGGTGTGGGTTTGCCCTTAGCCTACTTGTTTGTCCTGGCCCTTGGGTTAGTCAGGGTTGCCTGCTGGGATTGGGGTCTGGGACAAAGCAATAAGTGTGGGGGGGGGTGGCTGTGGAAATCAGAAGATCTGTGAGATCCATAGGGAGTGGGGGGACGGGTGAGCTGGGGATGAGACTGGGGGATTAGATCTGGGGGAATGGCAAGAGAAAAGAAGGGCGACCTACCTGGTTTTCTGGCAAGTGTGGCCTTTACTTTTATTTTTATTTGCATCTGTGTGTATGCCGTGTGTGTGTGTGTGTGTGTGTGTGTGTGTGTGTGTGTGTGTGTGTGTGTGTGGTGGAGTCTGGAGAACAGCATTGGATTCCCTGGAGTTCAGTTACAGGCAGTTTTGTTTGAGTTGCCTGACCCGGGGTGCTGGGAATCAAACTCATGATCTCTGGAAGAGCATCGAGCACTCTCAACTACTGAGCCATTTCTCCAGCCCCAGTTTTTGCAACTTTTAGTGTCTACCATATGTGAGAAAAATATTAATTTTAAAGGGACGTTATCTTAAAAAAAGAAAAGGTCGCCGGGCGGTGGTGGTGCACGCCTTTAATCCCAGCACTCGGGAGGCAGAGGCAGGCGGATCTCTCTGAGTTCAAGGCCAGCCTGGTCTACAGAGCGAGATCCAGGAAAAGCGCAAAGCTACACAGAGAAACCCTGTCTCGAAAAACCAAAAAAAAAAAAAAAAAAAGAAAAAAGAAAAAGAAAAGGTCTTGGGGGTGTCCTTATTTAAAAGGCAGTGGGCTCCAAAAGGAAGTGCATTTTTTCCTTCAGATGATGGCAGAAATGTATGGAGACACTCTTTGTTATAAGGACTCCAGAGAAGGTGCTACTGGGCCCGGGAAGGGAAGGGTTAGATGTTGTTCAATGCACAGAGCACCTCCCACTAAAGAAGAGAAATGCTAAGAATACTTCCACCTGAAATCTGTGAAGCTTCAATTTTATGAAGTAGTGTCTATTAAGTGTAAAAGCAAATACATTTTTACTAAAACTTCAGGGGAAAAAATAATAAATTTACGAGACTCTTAAGCTGGGGTTCTTGTTTAACTACATTCTTTAAGCCTCTGCAGTTTGCCTCTTACCATGACATTCTCAATATCCAGTCATTGTTTCTGAGCAGAAGTTTTGATTGATAGCTGCCATAAGATACGACTTCAAATACCCTTGTCCCTTGAAGAAATAAAGTACTCAGAAGGTGGAAGTGTTTAAACTAGTTCCAAATGGGTCTGAATGCTTTCACTAGCAAAGCATGCCCACTAGTAAAGCAGCACATTGTAGAACGGGGAGGATAACTGTGACACGGTCATTCCTCCAGTAACCAAGCTCCTAAAACACCCCAGATGCAAGAAAGTAAGAAACATCTGTCCAGGCTCATGCTTCTAATCTTAGCACTTGAGAGGCTAAGGTTGGGGATAATGTGGGTTCAAGGCTAGCCTGGACTAGATAGTGAGTTCCAGGACAACCAGAGCTACAGAGTGAGGTCATGTCCAAAAAGGGGGGGGGGGGGCTCAAAACAGAATGTGCTTAGCTAATATTAATATATTTAGTTCTGTGATGGTTAATTTGTCAGTTTGATTAGTGTATCTGTGAGGGTGTTTCCAGAGGTTGCTTGGTTGGTTTAGTTTTGGTTTTTTGAAACAGGACGCCTGTGGAGGCCAGGATCTACATCCTGGGTCAGCTTTTAGAAGCCTCAGAAAATGGAACTTCTGCCATCATTAGCTCTTGAGGAATTAAAGTCCTAGAGGCAGAAATTAAGGTTGAAATGAAAGGCAGAGGGACTAAGGGGTCTTGGCATTGGAAGGAACTCCTCACCCCTGTTATCAGGAAATCTCAGAAACAGGATTACACATTTGTCATCAGACATGCTCTGACTTCCCCTCGACTCAGTGTCTAGACGCCCTTAACCTTCTGACCTTCGCTTTCATCTACTCAGCCTTTTCACCTGTACCACATGCCTCATATATCGCCTTGTGATCTCATTTTCTAATGAAAAGCTCTTTAGAAAAGAGAAGCATACCAAAGCTTTTTCGTGTAAGCTTTTGGCACTGTAACTCCAAAAGCCACCAACATCATCTATTGTTTTATTTTGTTTGTCTACCTGAGACAGAGTCTCATGTAGCCATGCTGGGCTGAAACTCACTGTGTAGCTGAAGATAGCCTTGAACTCTGATCCTCCTGCTTTCTCCATACAGTGCTAAGATTATAGGTTCTCGTCACTACAAAGGTCTGCACAAACAGCTCCTGTAAACATACTTAAATCTGACTCTCTTTAGGGAAACCTCACTCACTGCGTAGTGCTGGCTGGCCTGAAACTGGCTCTGTAGACCAGGCTGGCTTTGAACTTACAGAGATTTTGCTGTCTCTGCCTCCCAACTGCTGGGATAAAAGGCATGCTTCCCCATGCCAGGCTTGTTTTGCTTTTGTTGGCAGACCTTGAATTCAGGCTAGACTCCAATCAGCCAGACAACCAATGGAGGATGACCTTGAATTCCTGATCTTACACCTTCTACCTCCCAAGTGCTGGGCAGATGTTTGCCTCACAAGCAAAAGGTGTTGTGTTCAACGTCCTAACACTACTAAAAATAAACTGAATAAAAACATAAATCGGATTATTAACTTGCCACTCTACTTCTTTGCTCACAACACCCCAGGGTCTCTCATTCTTTTCGATTTACATTCCAATTCCTTGCCATTGAGCATAAGACCATGTGTCAGAACAGTTGCCAGCATTTGCCTAAGGTTTTGCAAAAGTCCTATCATAGGGGGTGGGGGGAATGGGAGAAGCAACGATGTGGTTTTTTTTTTTTTTTTAATAGTTATTTTTCTCAAAGGATGTTTACTGGCACATAATATTTTTCAAAGATTTAGCACATCATTAAAGTTCTAGTAAAATGAAAATTCTATCAAGTATTTTCTGTACACTCAAGGCTCTTCCTAGCAGCAATGCTTAAAAGTACTTCTAGCCCCCCATGTCCAAGTCATCCATGTCTCTTCCCTCTGTCCACTGCCTCCTATTACATCTACTCAGTTCTCGATGCCGCACAAGGTAAACGCTCCACTCTTCCCATAGCTCCATGTTCATATATTAATGAAAGGAACTCTGAAACTCATGTCTGTCTTTAGTACTGTGGAGTGGACAACAAATCTATCGACACATTTTTATTTTCTTTGCGGGGGAGGGGGTGTAAAGACTGGATCTCAAGTAGTACGGGCTGGCCTGACTTTCCAGCTGAGAATGACCTTGAATTCTTGAGGGATTATAAGCATATGCCACCACTCCGTTCGCTTTTTTTTCCTTGTTCTATAGCAAATATTTGCCATAGGAATACTCAATCCACTGTCCCTTCTAAGTGAGTTTTAACACACGGAGCTTAAATAAAATTTCAACGATTTACGAATGGTGGTAACTTCCTCCTCTCCAAACTACATATTTTGTTAGACACATGGAACCTTTCCAGAATGTAGCAATTCGCAGCTCACGGAAACAACGGACACTTTCGGAGCTGAGCTACTCTGCTCTATCTACCTTCACATTTGCAGGTGCCCGCCGGGGTACAGGACGCAGACTCCGTCAGTCATGGGACACGGGAGGCGCACGCACCGTAGGGAGTCCATGCCTGAGCGTGCGTGGAGAGCAGCGCGCAGGCGCGGGACGGCTCGCGCAGGCGCGGTGCGCGGTTGTGGCGGTCCGCCGAGGCACCCGGGTTCCGGCATGCCGGGCCGGCGTCTCGTGGCCGCCTCCCCGGTTACCTGCGCACCATGGAAGGCCTGCGCTGCCTGCGCCGGCTGCTGCCCCGCGTCGTGCAGTCCCGGCGGGCCCTGTGCGCCGCGCGCCTGAGCCCGGCTGCCTGCTGCGGTCGCGCGAGCCCGCTGCTCTCCGGGAGCCCGCCCGGCGCTGCAGGTACGCGCGTCCCGCGGGGCCCCGCCTGCCCTTGGCCCCGCCGTCCTCCCCGCTGCGCGACCTGCCGGGCTCACCCTGCCCGCGGTTCTCAGGACACGAGTGTGGTTTCATGTTTTTGTTTATTGAGACGGACAGGGTCTCTCTGTGTAGCTAGCCCAGGCTGGCCGCGAACTGGCAGCGGTCCTCCTGTCTCAGCCTTCAGAATTCTGCAGTTAGAAGCGTTAGGCTGCTTTTGGTTTTGTTGTTGTTGTTGTTTTTAATTTTAGCGTTTAAGTGTTGTTCGAGTGTGCGTGTGCCTTTCTCTGGGTTTGTGTGTGGAGGTCAGAGGACAGCTTGCCAGAGTCAGTTCTCTCCTGGATCGAACTCGGGTCGTAAAGCTTGGCGACGGGCGTTTTTGCGGGCCGAGCCATCTGCTCAGTAATGGGTTTCGTGACGGCACTTTTATACGTACTTTTCCTTGACACCCCCCACCCCTCCTGCTGGCCTTTTTGCCTCCATATGCCCTCTTCTGCTTTCATGTTACAGAATTCTGTTAGGTTCGGATTTTTATTTTATTTACTTATTTATTTATTCATTTATTTATTTTGCTTGTTTTGAGACAGGGTGTCTCTAGCCCAGGTTGTCTTGGAACAAACTCACTGTGGAGCCCAGACCAAACTCGAAGCTGGGTGGCATGAGCTACCACGAGTAGCAAGATTGGGATGTTACTAGTTCTGTTTATTTTGTTAATTTCTCTCCTGGGCACGTTTATACAATTGCACAGTTGCCCTGGTATAGGATAGGGAATTCCTAGAAGTGAAGTTGAAGAATCAAGCCAGTGGTAAGCGTTCACCCTTGATGAAGTCTGCTCTTAAACTGTGTGAGCAGACAGCCAGGGGAGCTCTGGGAGAAGGAAGAAAGAAGTCTTTGCTGTTGGGACTTCTGTCACCCAATGGTGAAATGTGAAGAAAGTGTTTCCACAAATGTGAGTACAGGTTCTGCTCAGAAACAGTCCTTACAGAGCTATGGCTTCTGGTACTTTTTTTTTTTTTTTAAATTGTACTTTAAAAGTTTCCAAAATGAGATGCTGTCAGTCAGTAGCTCCTTCCCCACAGTCTTTTGGTTATGTGCCTTTTCCTTCAGGCCTTGACAATGCTTGGGAACCAAGCGGTCTGCAAGGTGCAGGAACTTTTAGGATAAACATTGAAATCCAGAGTAGTAATCCTGACACTTCTTAAGTCCCTAGAGCTTGCGTGGTGAGAGGAGAAAATAGACACTTGCAATGTGACTTCTGACTTCCACAGTGCTCACACACACAGCCCCAGTAAACAAATGTACATTTTGTTTATTTATTTATTTTTTTACTTTTGCCAGTACTTGGGACAAAACCCAGGCCCTTGTGTGTATTAGACAGGCACCGAGATTACCTCGGCTCTGTCTGACCTTTCCAATCACAGAGGAGGACAGGCCTCAGATAGTTAACAAGTTGTGTGACTTTAGTGCATGGAAGCCCTGGCAAGGAATAAGGGCAGAATAGTTAGAGAGAACAGCCAGTATCCCAACATAACAAGTGTTTCGTTTCCAGTAGGAAAAAGTTTCAAAACGCAAGCCATTCTGAAGGTTCCGTGTACTGTGCGATTGGAATTGAGCTCCAGGGAAACCAGTCATGCTCACGGCAAATTCATTCTCTAATTTTTTTTTCTTAGGTGCTGTGTACCGGTGTAGAACCTCCGATGCCTCTCAAGCGACTTTAGCCAGTGTGGCCCAGGTGTTCGCTGTGGTGAGTGCACCTCGTCCAGTAACTTGCAAGAAGCACTTCATATGCTTAGTAAGCTCACAGGATTGGATAGTTGGCAGAGGTATTGGAGTTGTGTTTGGCCAGTGCCCCAACTGCCCGAGATTGATTTAGTGGTCCTCTTGAAGCTTTATTAATGACTGGGTTCTTGTTGTACAGAGCAGGCTGCTCAAATGACTTCTCCTTTCCAGTAGAATGAAAAGTTTATATAGTACATGTTAAGGTTTCCCACCAGCAGCAAAAGTTTCCTCTTGAAACAGGTCTCATGTGACTTAGGCTGACTTGAGATTTGCCCTGTGGTCTGGGGTGATCTTGAACTGGTCCTCTTTGCTCTGCCACCACACCTACTTTATGTGGTCCTGGGAATTGAACTTTTTGTATACCAGACAAGCACTCTACCATAACTTGTGTGTGCCTTGGGTAATCATGAGCTCTATTCCCCAGTCCCAAAGCTTCCTTTGTGAACACTCGACATTTTCTGAATCTGTTTAGAATCCTTGGAAGCTTGGAGACTTGGAAGATGCTAAAGAGGCAAGCTAGTATTTGAGTATGTGCTTGAAGGGTGGTTGTGATCTCAACCCTCTGAAGTGATTCAAGAGGAATTAAATGAATTAATAACACATCTGTGTGTGTTGCGTGAACACATTTAAGAAATAGGGCCTTTGGTGGCAAAAAGTAACCTAAGTAAAATTACAAATTGTTTTTGCAGCTCATTTTGTAAGCTTTTATAGTTTGCAAAGAGTTTTAAGAATAAGTGCTTGACCTGAGCCAGACTTCCTGAGTTTAAACCTCAGTGTGCTGCTCTCTTGCTGTTGGGGAACTTGGACAAGTTATTGTGACATCTTATACCTTGATTTTCTCATTAATAACTAGGAATAAACTGCCTTGGGTAATCATGAGGATTAAAGGAAGCTGAGATAACATCACTGTATTTCAATTTGCTCATTTGTGAACTAGAAATAAATATGCTTTAGGGGCTGGAGAGAAAGCCAAGCGCCTGCTGCTCTTCCAGGGGACTTGAATCTCACTCTCAGCACCCAGACTGAATGGCTCACAACCACATTAGCCACAGCTCCAGGGTCTAACACCTCCTGTATTCCTGGCACCTACATAAACATACAGACACATTCATAAAAAGAAAAAATTACAGCACCACTTTATAAAAACTACTTTAGAATGAAAGTAACTCACAAAATCCTGAAAATGGTGCCTCAGACATAATAACCATGCAGTGTGTGTTATTCTTTACAAACCTTTGTGTTTAATGAATACTAGCTTCTTAAAGAACTTAAAGACAGGGTCTCACTGTGGAAGCCTCACTGGCTGGCCTGGAGCACTTGGAATCAGCCTGCCCCTGCCTCCCCAGTGCTGGGGTTGAAGTGTACCACTGTGCCCAGCTAAAGAACTTTGTTTGTTTTTTCAAGCTAGGGTTTCTCTGTGTAGCTGACCAGGCTGGCCTGGAACTCAGAGATCCTATCTACTTCTCCCTCCCAAGCCCTAGGACTAGGATTAAAGGCGTGCACCAGCACCACCCTGCTAAAAGAACTTTTCTTTATGGACAATATAAGATAAGAGGCATCTCAGGCCGGGGCGGTGGTGGCGCACGCCTTTAATCCCAGCACTGGGAGGCAGAGGCAGGTGGATCTCTGTGAGTTCAAGGCCAGCCTGGGCTACCAAGTGAGTTCCAGGAAAGGCGCAAAGCTACACAGAGAAACCCTGTCTCAAAAAACAAAAACAAAAACAAAAAAAAAGCATCTCAGAATTGCTTGTTTCTTTTTTATTGTTTGGGGTTTGTTTTGCTTTGCTTTGCTTTGCTTTGCATTTGTGAGACAGTCTCACTCTATTGACCAGGCTGAGCTAAAACTCATTGGTTAGCCTAGGCTAGCCTTGTACTAATGTCAGTCTTTCTGCGTCAGATCCCAAGTAGTCCTGAGGCACCATGCCCATTTCTGCAAAATTACTTGGAAAGTAATTACGCTTAGTCAGTTTTGTGAAGTTGATCGGTTCCACAATAGAATCAAGCCCAGTCTGTGTAACTCCAGCTGGTCAGGAGACCAACGCAAAAAAATTTGAGTTTGAGGCCTGCTTGGACCACACAGTGAGCCCCCCACCCCCATCCCCAAACGAAAATAAAGTCAGATGATGACTGAAAGAAAATTCTTTATAGGCAAAGTAAGTTTCTCCCAAGAACACTGAACAATCAACTGATTCTGTTGAAAAGAATGAGTTGAGAAAGTAAGCTGGTTACAGAGAAAACATTTTAAATGTCAGTTTTACATGATGTCTTTCAGAAAAGGATACCATTAAGGAAAAATGATACATAAATTTGAGACATAAAAATATGTGTTGTAGAGGAGGTATGTTTTACAGGAACACTAAAGACACCCTGTAAGTTATTATTGGCATAGTTTTCTCTAAAATTTGGCAAATCATGTGATTTAAGTAGTTTTACAAATTTCCTTATTTTCAGCAGTGAGTATATGTGTTTAAGAAATAAAATCTAAGGCAAGCTAGGCTATATGATATGACACAAAGCTTTTATTTAAAACTGACCTTGACATTCCTGATGCTTCTACCCTCCTGTTGATAAGACCTTTGCTCATGAGAAGCAGACTGAAGTGTGGGGTTTGTTGAGGTTCTGCTAACGTAGCCCACATTGTTTCCAAAGCAGTAACCCAGCGTGTGTTCACCAAGACGGTGCGTGGATTGTGTTTACTTTCTGACATGGAACAATCCAGCCCTTCATGTTTGACACCTTCAAACGTGACTGGTACAAGCGTACAGAAAAGTGTCCCTCTACTGAGCAGAAATAATGTGACCTCGTGTGCTGGGACTGCTTGCAGGCACCTTTTCTGTACGTTTCTACTCATTCTGCAGGGCCTGCCAGAGACGTCTTAGCTTTGAGAAGACATTTAGATTTGTGAGACAGCCACTCCTTGGTCCCAGTCTGCTGAGAAGGATAAAAGCCAACAAAGGCAAGCATCATGTTTCCACCAAGTGACGTCCGAAACCCAGGGACTGTTGTCAAGTCCTTTCTCAGCCAGAAAGTCCTTGCAGCCACCTCAGGTTTCCCTAGCCTGCTGACTGATGAATTTGCAGAGGAGGATGTAAGGTCCAAAGCTGACAGTTATATTAGCAAAGGAGAGGAATTTTTTTTTCTGGCTACTGCAGCTGTATTTACCTTAAGGTCAGATATGATTTATAGCTACATTTCATAATTTTGAGGCTGTATCTCAGAACATAAATATACTGATTTGAAATTGTTTGTTTTTATGATCTATCTTTAGACAAAGTTTGACAAAGAAGGAAATGTTACTTCTTTCGGTGAGTATCTTTATCAAGTACTCTTTATGGAGTCCTGAATTTGGTGGACAATTGGAGATTGTAGTGTTGGAGTGCAGAGTTCTGCTGTGGGATGTTCTGTATGGCAAATGTGTTGCTCTGATTGGTCAGTAAATAAAACACTGATTGGCCAGTAGTCAGGCAGGAGGAAGTATAGGCGGGACAAGGAGGAGAAGAATTCTAGGAAGTGGAAGGCTGAGTCAGAGACACTGCCAGCTGCCACCATGACGTGAAGATGCCGGTAAGCCACGAGCCACGTGGCAAGGTATAGATTTATAGAAATGGGTTAATTTAAGATATAAGAACAGTTAGCAAGAAGCCTGCCACGGCCATACAGTTTGTAAACAATATAAGTCTCTGTGTTTGCTTGGTTGGGTCTGAGCGGCTGTGGGACTGGCAGGTGAAAAAGATTTGTCCTGACTGGGCCAGGCAGAAAAACTCTAGCTACAGAGTTCTTTGTATTTGCCACTGTTTTGAAGGAGGTCCCAGGGTGTTTGGAGTAGAGCTGAATGTGGAGATGCTGTTCCTCCCTTACACAGCCCTCCAATTTCTGTTCATTACGAAGCAGGTTTAAAGTAGAATTGGGGTGTGTTGTCCATCTGCCCCCCCCCCACTGCCATTGCAGTGAGAAAGATGGAGGTGTAAGGCACTGGGTGGCAGTCATGTGACAGCCCGCCTCTGGACAGCCGCTCCTAAAAACGGAGCTAGGTATTGCTTTCCCTGCGGCTCCAGTGTCACCTTCCCCTGCAGCCCCGTGGTCCTGTCCCATCCTTGCTTAGACCCTTGTGTTTGTGCTTTTTTCCTGCAGTCCTGTGGGAGGTGTGGTTTGACGCAAATACAGATGCTGCTGTCCCAGCCTGTCACAAGTTTCTCTCAGCTGCTACATTCTTAGCAGATAGGAGAATCTACCATGAATATCACCTTTTCTAGGTTTTCATTTGTCCAATAATAAATTACCAAATTCATTCATTCACAGATTCACAACGCTGAATAGGATGCTATAGTGGTAAAAATAGAAAATGTAGGGACTGGAGAAATAGCTCAGCAACTAAGAGCACTTGTTGTTATTGGAGAGAACCCAGGTTCAGTTCTCAGCACCCACACAGTGGCTCACAACCATTAGTAACTCTCATTCCAGGGAATCTCGTGCAGCAGTCTGACCTCCACAGACATCAGACATGGGATGCACATCTATATGTGTAGGCAGAATACTCATATACATAAAATAAATGAACCTAAAAAAAATCTGGTTAATAAAATTCATGTTCATGTGTTCATGTGGGCTGGAGATATAGCTCAGTTGATAGAGAGCTTGCCTAGAATGCTAGAGTACCTAGATTTAGTCCCAGCAACAACTGGATACGGTTCTGCATGTCTGTAATCATAAGTTTGAGGTCATCCTTGGCTTTGTAAGGAGCTCAAGGCCAGACTGGGATTCATGACATCCTGTCAGAGAGGCAAACTATGTCCAAAGGTAAAAAAATGTTGCTGTAGGTTCTTATCATGCTTGATTGGGGTTTTTGTATTGATCCCCAATGGGCTGCTGTGAAATGTTCTAGAAAAATATAGAAGAGAAGGGAGAATTTGAGTTAGCATGAATCTCCTTTTAAGGTAAGAATAGATATTAAAGACTCACGTAATCCTTTGTGATAATAGTAGGAAACTGCTTAGATGGGCCTGGGAGGGACACTAGGAGCCCATGTTCTCTGGGTTATTAGTGTCACCTGCTCTCTTTCTCTTATAGAGAGGAAGAAAACTGAATTATACCATGAGTTAGCACTCCAGGCCAGAGACTTGAGGTTTCAGCATGTGATGAGCATCACTACCAGGAACAACAGGATTATCATGAGGATGGAGGTAAGAGCTGCGCTGCTGTGTTCACCAGGGAGTCCTGGCTATCGTGCCTTTTTAATCCCAGCACTCAGAGGCAGGGGTGAGTTCAAGGCTAGTCTGGTCTACATAGCAAGTTCCAGGACAGCCAGGACCTATGAGAAAGAGATGGAGAGGGAGGGAGGGAGGGAGGAAGGGAGGAAGGGAGGAAGGGAGGAAAGAAAAATGTTGGAAGGAAGTGGGATTTTTTTTTGTTACTGAATGCATTGTAAGAGTAGAACTTGTTCTGCGTGGATTATATGTTCAGCAGGCATGGGAACATTTGTGTTGGGAAAATTCTGACTGTGGTCTTTATTGGTCTTTGAATTTAGTCTGTAGTTTCTGGGATTATACACAAAAAAGAATGTATTTATTAAGATAGAGGGCCTTATGTGGCCAACGCTGCCTTAAACTCGCTATGTAGCTGAGGATGAGGTTGACCTCCTGGTCATTGCCTCTGCTTCCCCAATGCTGGAATTATAGGCACAAGCCACCACACCAGATAAAATAGATGTTTTTCAGCCGGGCGTGGTGGCGCACGCCTTTAATCCCAGCACTCGGGAGGCAGAGGCAGGCGGATCTCTGTGAGTTCGAGGCCAGCCTGGTCTACCAAGTGAGTTCCAGGAAAGGCGCAAAGCTACACAAAGAAACCCTGTCTCGAAAAAACCAAAAAAAAAAAAAAAAAAAAAAAAAAATAGATGTTTTTCCATTTGTATCCTGTTAAGTGCAATTATAATACATAACCTTGGCTATCTTCATCTGGTTCTCCATGTACACTAGGAATGTCTGTTAAATTTTGAAACCTTAGTTTAAATTTATATCTAACACTTTCTAAAATTGTTGTACTTTATTTGCCTACTCAGAAGACACTGAATGTATTGAATTTCTGTAGTGATTCAGTTAATATGGACCTCGGTTGTTTGGACCTGTGAAAGCTTATGGTCTGGAAATAAATGCAAAACCCATCAGAGGTGTTGGGCCCTGAAATATGCATGTGCTTGCTTTTTATATTTGTCTTTGATTAGATTTTTGTCCCATAATCTAGATTTAATCAAAATAATCACAACAAACACAATCTGCTCTCAAAATTTTTTTCTCCAGAAAATATCTTTGTTCTTGTTATCAGTAGCTACTGCTTCTAAACAGAATGTATCTCTTTGTGTAGATAAATGTGTATTAGATGAAGTAAATTAAACAGAGTGTAACTGTGGGACCTAGATGACGGATATACTACACTGTACAGATAGATGGACAGATACATAACTATGCAACCTCTCCAGCAATCGGCTGCAGAGATGGGACAGTGGTTAGAGCAATGCACTTGTTACTCTTGCAGAGGACCTGGGTTTAATTCCCAACACCCACAGAGTGGTTAACAGCCACCCAAAATTCAAATTCCAGGTGATCTGATGCCTTCTTCTGACCTCCACAGGCACCAAGCACACAGGTTGTACACATATGTACACTCAGGCAAAGCTCACATAAAATAAAACGAATAAAATCTAATTTAGAGAAAGTTAGTCGTGCGTGCTTCTTGAGTTGGGGCTCAGGAGAGCAGGCCAGTCAGCCATGACTATTGGCAGTATGTAGGGGCTGGGTGGGAGGGTTGAGAGAACGAGTGAAGATGTCTAGAGTAAGAGCAAGCAGGCCTCCTGGGTTATGGTGTGTGTGTGTGTGTGTGTGTGTGTGTGTGTGTGTGTGTGTGTGTGTGTGTGTGTACACATCCATTCTTTTCTGTTGCTTTTCCAGTATTTGAAGGCTGTGATAACTCCAGAGTGTCTTCTGATACTAGACTATCGGAATTTAAACCTGGAGCAGTGGCTCTTCCGGGAACTGCCATCACAGCTGGCTGGAGACGGTCAGCTCGTCACTTACCCGTTGCCGTTTGAGTTCAGAGCCATTGAAGCACTCCTGCAGTATTGGGTAAGCCGATCTGACGTGTTGTGTAGCGTGAGTGCAAAGACAAGTTAGTACCGTCTATTTCAAAGCTGCCTTCCTCAGGCACAGCAGTCCTTTGTAAGGCTCCTCCAGGGAAAGAGAGCTTCATTCTCCAACTTAGGACCCAACCAAGTAGATCTAAAGATTCTCAAGAGGAAACTGACAAAGCACATTCAAATTGGCTCCCTTTGTACACTTTTATGTTTTTTGTTTTTGTTTTTGTCGTTTATTTTTGTTTGTTGACTTGGGATCACCCTGTGTATACCAGGCTGGCCTTGAACTAAGGTGGTCCACCTGCTCCATCCTCTCTAGTACTGGTACATGTGCATGTCACATCTGTCTGTGCACTTTCACTTATGGGATGAGAATTCAGGAGGCCTTCAGTTGGAATGTAAGTGAACTCTGAGCACCTCACTTCCTTCTTCAAATTAAACTGTGTAATGCAAGTGCTCACACATGAAGGCACCATTCATCAGACCTCTGAAGCAGCTCCAGGAGGTGACACCTCCTGCTTGGGCCTAGACTGACAGGAGCCACAGTTCTTCTAGTGACCCCTGCCCCACAAATCAGCAGGTACTGGATCCCTGGGAGTTGTACAAACCCAATCAAGGTGGCCACTGTCTTCTTAGCCCCTTCTCATCTTTTATTTTTCATGCCCCTAATTAGTCTGGATTGTACTGTTCAGGAGCTAGCTGCCATCAGGAGTCAGTGCTGGGAGCATATTAGCCGACTGGGAGATGGAGAGGAAATTTAAAAGGTCAGGAGAGACTGAGTGACCTGGTACCTTACTCTGCTCTCTGCTTCGCTTCAGTGAGGGACCAGAGGTTTCCTTCTCTGCCGGGGCTACAGGAGCAGCGGCACAGTGCAGACAGTAGCGTGTGCCCGGCTGGGCTGACCCAGGAGTTCATCATACGGGAACGATGCAGTCACTTAGTAATTCTTGCCTGTGACGTGCGGTCCCTGGGTGATTCCTTTCGGAAAGAGCACTACAGTATCAAGCCAACCATCTCCTCATGGGATCCACTTTCAAATAAAGGAGAGCCCCTCAACCCACCTAGCCTCCCAGCCCTATGAAGTCCAGCCCTCACAGACCGGAGAGTTGGTGTCTCTAGGATAGTGAGACATTAGATCTGCCTTGATGTCCCACTTCCAGTCTTCTGAACCTGGAAGCAGATCCTGTTATGCAAAATAAAAGAATCTACAGCAGGCCCCCTGATTCTGGGCTGCAACTTCCAAGTTAGAAGATGAGTTGTGCATCTGAGATAAAACAGCGTGTAGTAGCATTTATAGTCTCAATTTCACTGCTTAATCTGTTAATCTTGTGTTGTTTGCCAGCTGATGTGGAGGTTTTTCGATCTTGAGTGCTATCCTCTTATCAGTTTATTCCTGTTGAATATCAGCCATGCCTATTAGCTTAAGAAAAGCATACTTTGGACTTTACAGTGATTCAGTGTATCTTTTTTTAAAGTCCAAGTCAAGCTTCAGTTTTCTGCCACCTCCCAAGGGCTGGAATTGCAGGCACATGACAATATATCCAGTTATTTGTTGCTGTGGATCAGACCTGGGACTTCATGCATGCTAGGCAAGCTCTCTACCACCTGAACTACCTACCGCTCCATCCCAAGTTTCAGTTGTTAAAAGTCATTGTCCAAAGCAATTTGAACAGTGTTCTGTTTACAGAAAACATAGCTGTTCCCAAATGTGAAATGGGTGTTTTGACATCGGGGGGTTTCAGGATTTTTCCTGAAGATTTATTTTATATTTATTGTATAAGTGTATGCACATGTATGTAGGTGCCAGCAGAGTCCAGGGGGTGTTGGATCTCCTGGAGCTGGAGTTACAGTTGTGAGCTGCCCAACATGGTTATTGGGAACCAAATTCTGGTCCTCTAGAAGAGCAGGAAGTGTTCTTAACCACTGAGCCATCTCTCCAGTCCCCAGGATGTCATTAACAAATCATTCCCTAGGCCTACCATAGCAGCTGTCTGTAGAGGAAGACTGTCTGAGAGTTAATCCAGAGCCTGGTGACAGCGTTACATGGTGTCTGTAGCTCCTCTAACCCAGGAGATACAGCTTTGAGGCATCTAGAAATGGCTGTTCTGAGATGCTGGCAGTATTTTTGGCTAGCACAAATGTCTGTGTTTAATCAGAGGCTTCACTGATCCTAAGTTCTAAAAAGGTTGTTTTAATTCTTATGAAAGGCCATATTGTTATCTAGATCAACAACCTCCAGGGGCAACTCAGCATCCTGCAGCCCCTGATCCTTGAGACCCTGGATGCATTAGTGGACCCCAAGCACTCTTCTGTTGACAGAAGCAAGCTGCATGTCCTCCTCCAGAATGGCAAAAGGTAAATACGGGTGGCTTGTCAAGCTGGGAGGTAGAGACAGACACCTTCAGTTCTCTCTGGCTGATGCCTCCAGAGAGATGGTTAAGGTATACGCATGTGAACCTAAGTAATTCTTCTTTGTTAATGGTAACAGCTTTCCATGTGTCATAATTTAAATAAATATACTCTGAGATTTACACTCCCCAACTTTTCTTGAAAATTTAACAGTTAAGGGCTGTGCCTGTGTCTCAGTGGGTAGAGTGCTTGCCTGGTGTATATGAGGCCCTGGGTTCAGTTCCCAGCACCACAGAAAAATGTTCAAAACCTTGACAGTTAAAACTTGATGTGGGGAAGGAGTGTGATTGTTAAGAGAGATGGCTTAGTGGTTAAGGGCACCCCCCACCCCAGCACACACACAGCTTTTGAGTGCTGAGAACCACACGGGTTCTCTGGGACAGCAGTGTGTGCCCTTAACCACTAAGCTATCTCTAACAGTCACACCCCTCCCCCACATCAAGTTTTAACTCTGAACATTTTTTCTGTTGTGCTGGGGACTGGAGCCACAGCCACAGACAGCCACAGCCCTTAACTGCTAAATTTTCAAGAAAAGTTGGGGAATGCAAATCTCAGAGTATATTTATTTAAATTATGACATGAAGTAATTCAGGGGTTTAGGTTTGGTGGTGAGTGCCTCCACCTGCTAAGACATCTCACCGTCTCAGAAAGCCAATAAATGTTCTTAGTTTTTATTATTCTATGTGGGGGGGGGGGGATATGTGCACGTGCGGGGTCAGGACAACTTGGTAGAATCAGTTCTCTACTTCCACGGTGTGAATCCCACAGATTGAACATAGGTCATCAGATCAGGCAACAGGTGCCTTGACTTTCTTGAACCTTCTTATTGGCCCCAATTTTTTTGGTTGTTTGGTTTTTTTGCAGATTTATTTATTTTATCTTTATGAGTTTTGCCTGCATCTATGTATGTGTACCGTGTGTGTGCCTAGTGCCTGAGGAGGGGCGAAGACATAGGATCCCCTGGAGTTGAAGTTACAGATGTTAACTGCCATGTGGGTTCTGGGAGCCAAACTCAGGTCCTCTGCAAGAGCAGCCAGTGATCTGAACTGCTCAGCCATCGGTCCCTTAAGGCCCCATCTCCAGTTAAAGTTTTAAAAGAGTTTGTTGTTTGTCTAATGTTGAAGTACTTTTATCAGTTATAAATAAGCTCCAGGCTGGAGAGATGGTTCAGTGGTTAATACGATGCTCTTTCTGAGGACCTGAGTTCCATTCACAGCACCCAGATTTGGTGGTCCATAACCACCTGTAACTCCAGCTCCAGGAAGCAACGTTCTGTCTTCCACAGGCACATGCACACATATTAATATAAATAATTAATTTTTGAAAGAATCCTCACGCTAGAGACCTGCTTTGGTGGTTCAGGTCCCAAAGAGGATGGGGAGGGGGAGCCACACAGACACCGTCTGAGGATGAATCAGGATGGCTGCCAGCATTGCTTAATTGAAAAGTGACTCTACCCTTTATACTTTAAATTGCACATAGGATTAAACTAGAGACAAGGGGCATGTGAGCTGAGGTGTGGCTTGAGATTAGGAGTTGAGGAGTCCAGCGTTGACCTTGACAATAGGCACCAGTCATATTCCTCTAGTTAGAGATAAGAATGACTGCTTTATCAAGCAGGAGCTTTCCCCAAGGCCAAGAGGGTATGGAGACCTTTGTGCAAATGTTTGACCTTGGGAAAAGGACTTGTTTGGGGGAGCAGACATACTATTTCTTAGTCTTACTGTATAGGCCTGTTCCCCTCATAACACTCCTAAAAGGGAAGGTCCTGATGTCTTACTCTTTTCCCATTACACTGTACCATTCTGATTTCTCTCTGTTTATTAACTGAACTCTTGCCTTTAATGGCCTCAGGCTCTGGCTATGAATCATAGGCCTTTCATCCTTGGGATCATGTGTGTCTAGTAAATCTCTAACTTTCCTGTTCTTGGTGTAATTAGGAGGGCACAATGGAATTCCTGGTTCCATGGTGTCAGGGATTTTTTTTTCAAAGAATTATTTTGTTTAGAGAGGCTACCATCGTTCACATTTTTGTCCTTTACCAAAGCGCACACAAAATTTCCCAAAGGGACAGGCTTTGATAGTGAGTATCATTAAAAATGAAAGTAAAGGTGCTGGAGGAGCGTGGTCTGCGGTGTCGAAATGCTGGAACTTTGTCAAGCAGCAATGGTTGCCATGCGGTCCATGCCACACTCAAAGCTGGGTATGGTGCCTTGCATGTAATCCCAGCACTCAGCAGTCTAAGGCAGGAGGATTGCCTCAAGTTGGAGGCCAGCCTAGGCTACAGAGTGATACCCTCTCTCAGAAAGGGTCATGGGGAGGTGGGGTGTAAGGAATCTGAAAGAGCCCTTGCCTGTCATGAACAAGGCCCTTGGGTCAACATTCAGAGCCCCACAGAAGAAATGAAACGGCCTGTCGCTACCCCTCCCCCATGTATCTGACAAGCAAGATAGGAACCTTGCTGTAACCCCTCCTGACCTGTGTGTCGTGGATTCCTTTGACTTTCCGGCCGGTGACTACTTACTGTGAACCCTCCCAGTGCGCCTCTTCAACCACCTTCTGCTTTAGTTCATCACAGAAGATCTTAGCTGAGGATACATACTCAAGCATCTTACCTTAACCTGTACATTTCTAGAATGACATAACCTTTAAAGCCACAAAATCATTATATGGAGAGCTGTGTCACTGGCTAATCTTACCAGTTGGTTTGGGGTCGGGGTCGTTAATTTGCGTTAATTGTTGAAATGTTTTTACCAGTGGACGCTGAGTGCTAGGTGGATCCACTTGTAAGATGCCCTAAACACATTGTTCTTACAGCGAAATGGTGCACATTTACACTGCTGACCTTTGTTATGTAACTGTTCTTACAGTCTCTCTGAGTTAGAAACAGACATTAAAATTTTCAAAGAGTCGATTTTGGAGCTTTTGGATGATGAGGAGATGCTGGAAGAACTCTGTCTAACCAAGTGGAGTGACCCCCAGGTCTTGTAAGTATTGCCTTGTGGTGTTTCTCCCTTCGGGTGAGGCTGTGTTTGTCTAAAATAGTGAACGGGCATTTTTCACCCTCAGTCACTTTGTCTTACACACGGCCCAGCTCAGTGAGGCTGAAGGGAGTGCACACTGCATTGCAGCTGCTGGGCTGAGGAGATCATAAACATCATGATTATCCTCAAGGGGTGGGCCACTAAGCAACATGTGTGAGATGAGATGGGTTCCCTAGGGAGCAAGGGCAATAGTTGCCTGGTAGAGGAGAGGGGGGTGAGCCAAACATTTGCTTTTTAGAAACAGCTCTAATGGAGCCTAGTCACTGTACATATTATAAAGCAGGTTCAAGAAGCATGTGTGAAACTCACCGTCTGATCTATAATACTAAATGCATTTAAAAGTCACTGGAGACTTGAATCTGCTCCGGTAGACCGTGGTATGGTTCTCAGTACTCATGCTCTTCATTAGCTGAGAAGCATTGAAAAGCAAGGAAAGGGGCCGGAGGTGGCCCGGCAGGTGAAAGTGCTCTGTGCAAGCCACTTGAGTGCATGCAAAGTGAAAGGAAAGAACCAACGCCACAGTTGTCCTCTGACCTCCACATGTGCGCCGTGGTGCGCGCGCGCACACACACACACACACACACCACCCCGTAAACACAATAATAAAAAAGTTCCTTTTTTTTAATTCCCCCAAGACAAAACACACAACTCTGTCTGCCCAACGATTAATGTGTACAAACCTGCCAGAGTAGAGATAGCAAGGCCCAGTGTCATTCACATTTACTGAATCTCCCAGGCAGCAAAGGAGAAGCCTGGTGTAGTGCATCACAGCTTCCGAGCACTAGGACGTGCTCAGGGAAGCAGATGTCAGCAGTGAGTCCTCTGCTCACTCAGCCAGGGAGAGGGGAAATGGCTGCTGCTGTATTTGATTGTATCCTAAAGGAAATGCTCTTTTTAATGTGTATAGATGTTTGGCCTGCATGTATGTCTGTGTACCACTTACATGTTTGGTGCCCACAGAGGCCAGAGAAGGCATTAGATCTCCCAGAACTGGAGTTCTGGATGGTGTTGAGCCACCATGTGGGTGCTGGAAATGAAACTCAGTCATCTGGAAGAGCAGCCAGTATCCTTAACCACTGAGACATCTCTCCAGCCCCAGGAAATGATCTTTTCAATTTAGTCTGAGTTTTCTTGTGCTTCATAATGGCCTAGGATTTGCACTTTCTCATCAGTATTCACCTTTGTATTTTCTGGTCACTAATGGCATGTGATTACATGCCTCTTGGATTGGGGCCATGGAGCACAGTGATGCTAAGTCATCTGTGTAGGCTGAGTGCATCATGCTTAGGATCTGTTGGCGTAGCCTCTAACAAATTGGATGCAATCACAGCAGATGCAATAAGCTGGCTTTCTCACTGGCTGCTAAAGTTGGGGGTCAGTGTGTGCTGGACGTACTCAGGTCTGCTGACTGTTGACCCTGTGACTTGAAGTGAGAAGAGCAGCGCTGGGATTGACCATGCAGAGGAGATGGAGCTGCTGCTTGAAAACTACTACCGGTTAGCTGACGACCTTTCCAATGAGGCTCGGGAGCTTCGGGTCCTGATTGATGACTCGCAGAGCATCATCTTCATCAATCTAGACAGGTGAGGATGCCCTACAGGAGGTGGTGAGGACTGGGGTTAGGACTGGAAAGCACTTTTTAAAGGAGTGGGTTTTTGGAAGAAGTCACACCATCACATCTGTGACTACTCCATAAGTGGCCTTATTCTTAGTTTCCTAATGCCTGGCAAAAGCCACTGAAGGAATGCATGGTTCATTTGGACTCACAGTCTGACAACGAGGGCAAAAACTTGACGTATCTGTTCATGTGTCCTGTTAGGAACCAAGTCCCCAGCCAGGATCGTGCCACCAATGGTGAGGGTGGGCCTTTCCACCTCAGTGAGGAGGTTTGTTTCTGTGGTGATTCCAAATCTTGTCAAGTTACAATATTAATCATCTCAGGAGTTGCTTTTGAAGGCGGAGAGTGACCCCGTAGGTCTTCTCTCGGTTTTGCTCGTTTGTGTGTTTCCTGGTCTGAGTTGGTTGTTTTCTCTCCAGCCACCGCAATGTGATGATGAGGTTAAATCTCCAGCTAACCATGGGAACCTTCTCTCTTTCCCTCTTTGGACTAATGGGAGTTGCTTTTGGCATGAATTTGGAATCTTCCCTTGAAGAGGTAAGAATGTCATTTTTTAAATAGCAGGATTTTATTTTATTTTTTAATGTTGAGATGATTAGAAGAGTTTTGAAGCATGACTTGCTATGTTACCATTCCCATTGCTGTGATAAAGTGCCCGCAAAGGCAACAGAAAGAACGGAAGACTTACTTTGGCTCACAGTTTAAAGGAGTCACGGTCCAGCAAGGCAGGAAAGGCAAGGTAGTAAACCATGAGGCCTCCCAATCACACCGGCCACAGTCAGGAAGCAGATGACTCTCCTCGTGGAAATACTCACAGATCTGTGACTCCTGGGGGATTCCAAGTCTCGTAAAGTTAACAATGAAGATTAGCCACCACGTCTGCGTATTCCATAAAGAGTTAGACGCGGCTGTAATTCACTTAGAACTCAGGCAGTTACTGTTGGCCCCTGTGTGTAGCTGTGACTGTAGCCTACATCACTTTATTTCCTAGAACATGGCAGGCAGTACACTGGAGAAACTGACTAAAACAGCCACCCTGTGAGGCAGTGGTGATGGGAGATTTTATTTTCTGTTCTGTAAGTGTCTGGCCCTGTACCCGGGATTCACATACATAGGGCGTGTTTGATGCAGTAATCACAACTCTGAAACAGTTTCCCTACTTTTTAGATGAGGAAATAGAGGCTCAGAAAACTCAGTAAATTGCAGATCTATAAAACCAGAGGATTTCAACCCAAAGATAAATGCTTTCCACTCTGCCCTCTTGCCTTTCCATATAATGCCAGGGTTTCTGAAACCACTGTAGCCTGGTGTTTTGGGGAGCGGTCTCACAAGGCACTTTGATGTTTGGCCCTCTGTCCTCTGTGGTTTATTGCTTCTGTGGCTGTCACTGTGGTCTAACCAACATCTTCTCTCAGGACCACACATTTGTGAAAAATGGTCTTTTAAAAACTATCTCAGACTTCTACATAGAGATACTCCAGTGCCTTCTGAGCGGCCTTAGGATAGTCTGGACTCCCAGGTCCGTGGATATCTAGTCACTTTCCCTGGACTCGCCTCAGACATCTGTAGCCACTCTTGTTTGTCAGCTATGCCCTGGTTCATTCTCAGAAATGCTGGCCACAGCTCTCCCCTCAGCTCCCAGCCTTGTTGTCCAGTTCACTCCTGTCCCCCCCTGGGGTCGTAACTTTTGTTAAGAATCATGCTGTGTCCATATGTTGGCAGTAACCTGAAAATATGAGGTGCGAAATTCCTCATAATTGTAAATATTTTGAAGGCCAGTCATACTACATTGATGTGGAAAAGTCCATAGCTGGTCTGTTGTGGCTCAGTCAAGATGTGGGTACACTAAAAGTATCCCATGAAATTATCTTTGAACTAATATACATATATTAGGTGCATGTGAGATGTTTTTTTCTTTAGACTTCAAAAGAAAATACCATTGTTATGTCACATGTCCACCAAGGGAAAACGTATACAACTAACTATTCCTGCCTTTCAAAAGTTAGTGGCTGAGCTTGTAAAACAGAGGACAGTTAATGTTAGAATGGTGCTTCCTTCTTATTTTCCCAATCAATATTGTAAATACATAAACTGAAACATGTTTTGGTCCCAAGGAGTTGAGATGGGATAACCAACCCATCTAACCCAAGCTAACTCTGTTTTATGCTTAATGCTAATATTCTTACTCAAAGCCTATCCCTTCCCCCACCCCAAGAAAAGTGGTCTGGTTTTGTTGAACTCCCTTTTGATCCGGGTGTGGTGGTGTACACCTGTAGACTCGGCTCTTGGGTGGGAGGCGGCAGTAGATCTCCTGAGTCAGGAACTCGAGAGCCAGTCTGGCAGGCAGCAAAGCCTTGCCTTCATAGTACCCTTTCTGGTACAGCATCATGTGCAGTCCTAGGTACAGAAGAACCCAGGGGTGAGACACTTGAGGTGGGTGTGGTCGCCCCTGGACTTGGCCTCAGGGCTTCGCTGCAGGCCTAGTTCCCTGCTCTTTCTATGGAAGAGCCCTGTGGTAACAGAAAGGCTCCTTTTAGCTCTGGAGGAGAGTGTGTCTCTGAAGAGACTAACCTCTGTGATTGGAATGAACCCTTTTTTTGTTTCAGGACCATCGTGTGTTCTGGCTGATTACAGGAATTATGTTCATGGGGAGTGGCCTCATCTGGAGGAGGTTGCTCTCGTTCCTCGGCAGACAGCTGGAAGCTCCTTTGCCCCCTATGGTATGGACTGGGCGCTCACAGCAGCCCTGCTGTGGACCGCAATCCTGGGCCCCCAGTCAGGCAGCCTGGGTTTCAGTTGTCACGGGCTTTGTAACCCTGTGCGAGTGAGTTGATTTTTCTAACGCTCCTCACTTTCCTCCTGTTAATCCGGTCAGCGCTGTGTGCTTCATATGATTTGAAAGTTAAGTGAGCTGAAATGCATAGCAGCGTCCAACACAACAAATCAGTTAGACATTACTTGGTTTCTTAGAACGCTGGCAAGAATCATACATTAAGGCAGATGCTCGTCACTCTGCAGGGCTTCCCATAGCCATGCTGAAATGCAGCATCGCTGGCTCCAGGAGCGTGTGAGCGCTTCACCTCCTCTCCTCCCATGCATGTGGAGCAGCATGGCTGGAGCGGGTGCGTAGGCGCGGCCTGTGTGTAGTCCTCCGCTTTCCTCTCTTAGTGACTTCTGAGAGAGACACAAACTGAAATGCATTTCCTGCTTTATTTAGATGGCCTCCTTACCTAAAAAGACCCTTCTGGCAGACAGAAGGATGGAAGTGAAAAACAGCCTCAGGCCGGACGGACTCGGAGCCAGCAGGACTGTCCTGGCAAGCCGCTAACAGCAGCTGGCACACAAAGATTTGTATGCTTCTGGAGCTATTACCGCTCTCCGGGGGAGAAAAAGACGACTGCTGTTTAAATTATGTCTGACTTAAAATACTGCGGCATTCACGATACTAAAACACGATGCGTCTTCGGAATTCTGGGAGGCAAAGTGCTTTCTTTGTAAAAGGCCAAAATCCTGTGTCCTACCAACCTTGAATACTGTTTTTATGGGCTTTTTAAAGTATAGATTAATTTATTGCGAGATAGACTTATCTAGATTCAGTACTATTAAACATATCAGGAAAAGTACAGCTCTGTGCTGATGGAGCCCAGGAACTTGACAGAGCCTATAGTCCCTGAGCTCACGGGCTGCAGTTCCTCAGACGTGGGAAAGAAAGCTGGCAGATCTGTTAGCCTTGCAATGAACTCGGGAATGTCAGTCCTTGACAACCTTATTTTCAGGTATTTGCTCTCTTTTATATATAAGATAAATAAAAAGGAAATATAATTTAATGTCAGCATACGTGGATTCTGGTTAATCAAGATGGTATTATTGATTGGTTATAAATAGACCCTTTGGAAGTAAAGTTGAAAGAACGTGTTTATTCTTACAATTTTATAACTGTTTTGATCACTACTTGATTTAAGAGATTGTGTCTCCCCCACCCCTGAAAATGTTTACAGCCAGCTAATCTGTTTGCCTACCTCTCCAAAGTTAGCAGATGAGCTTGTCAAACAAGGATAGTTAATGTAAGAATGGTAGGAGCATTTATCTTCATTCATAATCAGAAGTTTGCGTTTAAAATGAACAGCAAAGCAGGACATGGTTGGTGCTTCACCTGTAACTCCAGTCCTTGAAAGACTGCAGCAGGAGGATTGTGAAGAGTTAGGGGCCAGCCTGGGCTACAGAGTGAGTTCTAGGCCAGTAGAAGTCATAGAGTGAGTTCCAGGCCCACCTGGACTGTAGAGTAAGACCTTGCCTCAAAACGCCAGATAAATGGGGCTGGGAGCGCTGCTCATTGTTAGTGCTCACCCAGCACAAACAAAGCTGTGCAGTCAACTCCCTAGAACTGCACAGTAAATAACCAGATTGTTGATACCTGTAAATCTGAAAGCTGCCATCCTAATAACCATTCTGCCTACTTCTGTGTATTTTCTAGAGGTTTCATTAAGTTGTGTGCTCGAATATTACAGTTAAGTGTGCTTCCAAAAGTAGTGCACTTGTAAGATTGTAGTAAATCCAGGCAACTCTCAGCCTATAAGGTATGAACAAAAAGGAAGTAGACCCACCCCAGATGTTGTGTGCCCAGTTCCCTTAGTGTGTCCCATGAGGATGTCGGGGTTATTTGCTGGGTAATTTAGTGACAGGAATAAGAATGTTATTCCAGTGGAAAAGAGAAGGTTATAAGTGAGCTTCCCTCCTGCGTGGGGCTGTGAGAGACTGGTCCAGGGCAGCGGAGCTGGCCTGGTGTCCCAGCCATGAGATGCTGGAATAGGACCCTCAAGGAACTGTAGCAGCTGAATCTTTTGATAGTGTCCAAGATCATCTTTGATGATGCCTGGGTTCCACGGTAGCCCTTTTCAGCAGACCCAAGAGCTGCCGTGATTGGTCTTAGACTGTCTTGGATTTTGCTCAGCTGAGATCCATGAAGAATTGAAGTCCATTTGATCCCAGGTCAGAAAGGATCAAATATCGTTTTCTCCTTGTGTTAGTTTATGAGCTTGAATAAAGTAATTGTTTGATGAATCGTGTACCTCCTATCAGTCAGATAAAAGGACAGAACTGGCGGTTTGTAAAATTTTTAAAGATGGTTAGGTCAGGTAGGGATTTTATAATTGAGCAAGCAGTCACATCCCACATCGAGCAAGGGGTGTGATACTTTTTGACAGTCTATCCTTACGTTCAGAGCCTATGAGCCAATGTGGACAGAGCAGAGGTCATCCTCATGACCACAGACTGGAAGAAGCTCTGACCGACTCAGGCTGACAGGCTGTTTGTGTGACGGGGTCCAGGAGCTGCGCTCAGCTTTATTTCTTGGAATGGCATCACTGAAGCTACATTTGAACTTTAGCGTAATAACTTGAGTAATGGCCACAGAGGTGGTCTCATGGAGGGATGGAATTGGGGTCCAGAGACCTGAGCTCTCTACCAAAAGCCCACCTCCAATCATTCTAACTTTATAGTCTGGGACAATAAGGCATAAAGCAATTCCTATCATGAAGCCTTGAAAATGTACAGAGAGAGAGCTAGAAAACCAGTATATAAATGTCTGTTGGTGTCTTGGTAAAGATCACCACGCTAAACAGTTGAATCAGTTAGTGTTGTTTTCGTTACCTCCACTTGAGTTTCTAAGCATTGTGGGGCTGTTTCTTAGAACCTCAGTTAATGCTTGGTGAAAGGAAATTTTAATCCACCTGTTGAGGATAATATTCAGACTGTCGTGTGCTAATGTTTCCTCTATATCAGGTCAGTATTCTTCATAGGTTGACCTTCAAAAGTGGTACAGCACTGACCTGCTTCTCACAGAAGAGTCAGTGTGCTACAATGTCACCATGTTAGACCTGTCAGTGGTACAGTCCTTCAGCTTGAAGATGTCCCATCTCCATAAGCTTTCGGCTCCCTTTACCCGGAGCCTGCTATCTGCTATGTTCAGACATTGAGCCAAAGACAAATTCTGTGGCCAGCTCTCATCAGGTAGAGCAAAAGCACTGGCACTTTGGGCCAGAGCATCAGCTCAGGGTTGGGGAAGCCCATGCCTGGTGTGCACAGGGCCCTGGGTTTAGCCCTGCTGTTCACGTTTGCTGATTGGCTATCACAGTGACAAAACAATAACCCTTCTGCTGGTAGTGTTCTTCAGATAGGTTGAACTGCCAGTTACTAGCCAAGCAAAACCAAATGTCCCTGTGTTCTCCTCCTGCCGTGTCTTGGGCTGTATCGCGCACACTCAAAACGCCATCCTGGAGCATGAGCGGTGCCTTCTGGGGTGAGTGTGAACTGTCCCCTTTCTCCCTGTGGGTCGTCTCAATGGAGTCCTTCCTCTGTTGGACTCTTCCTCATCCTCTGCAGAAGGTTTTCTCTCTGGTTGGTATTGTCACCCATTTCCTTCTGCTTTTGATATCATTTCCCAGGGTCAGGAGGAACAGTGTCTCCCTTGGCTGACACAGAACCAGCCAGTCACTGTTAGCAGATCTAAGTGCTGGTGGTGAATTTCTCCTGAAGCCAGCCTGGGGATGGAGCACAGAATCCACCCTAAAGAATGGGCCAAGAACAGGCAAAGCCACAGCCCACCTGCCACTGGGTTCCCCACTGGTCCCTTACAGTCACCCTGGGCTCAGGCCACACTCCTTCCTGCTCTGTTGATGGCGCTGGCAGCTTAGCACAGCAACGTCCCCCCCCATGTCCCCCTCTTGTGAGACTTAACCACACTGGTGAAACAGCCAGCTCCACAGACCTGTGAGGCACGCACGAGGTGGCTCGTGGAACTTTGGTTTCTGTGGTGCTCCTTCTAAATGGTCACTGAGGAGGGGCCAGGGTGTGGGCCCCGTGCCCCATCCGTTCTCTCTCCTCCCCACGGTGTTTTCACTGTGTCCTGTGCCGTCGGCATGACAAAATGCCCACGAGAAACAGCTTCTGAAGAGGAAATGTTTATTTGGGCTCACAGTTGCAGCCATGTTAGCTCCAGGGTACTTTACCCTGCTGCTTTGGGGCTGGGGGAGAAGCAGTACAGCATGGCAGAGGAGAGCTGTTCATTGCATGGCAGCTGGGAAACAGACAAGGAAGGAAGGACTTGGGGTCCTGATACACCCCAATGGCATAACTTCCCCCGACAAGGTCCCACTCCAAAGTCTCCACCCTCCTTCAGCTGGGGGCAAGCCTTCAACATGGGAATTTTGAGGCACATTTAAGATCCAAATAGGACCAGCCACCACTAACAAGGATTTAGAGACTGTGTTGAGAGCTAACTGCACCCTTTCTAGGCAAGGGAGAGACGTGTATTTAAACAGAAGAGGAGGAAGCATGAATTGTTACAGTCCCAAGCACAGGCAGGAAGCTCAGAGAAGATGCAAAAGCGTTTTTTAGAAGATGCAAAGTGCCCGCCGCTCCCCATCATCCCGTGTCCACACACAGCTGGCCATATTTCCAGGTAACTTGGCTGTCAGTATGTCTGTCCCAGGAGCCCCACCTCTGTCGGGTTTCGCTACAGCTCCACTGGAGGGATGCTTTGTCCACCCTGGAGCTGACTTGGGCCAAGAGAGGAGGGGGTGGAATAGGAGAGTGGAGTGACCTCTTCAGTCTGAGCCGAGGCTGTAGACATGAAGTGCCCCGGAGAGCCGGGCTCCCCAAGAACTTCTTCCAGCAGCGACAACTACTTGGTTCTGTAGAAGATACAACAGAGACAGCATTCCTGACAAATCCCCACCCTGAAGCAGACCTGCCGTGCTCTGGAGATGCCTAGGAAAGTGATGCTGGCCAGACCCCCCCATAGCTCCAACTTAGGCCTCTCCCTTTGCTCAGACACCACTTTCTTGATTTGTAAGTTCTGAAAACCACAGTTGTGGAAGTTGACCCCAGCCTCTGCCTCTTGTAATTACAAACAAACAAACAAACAACAGGAAATACACGAGTGCGTGCTTATTCCAGAACCTCATGTGGTACGATGTAGACCATGCATCTGGAGTGGTAAGGACTTGCAAGGGGCTACATTCACACAGCATCCCTGCTGCCTAATGTTTTCAGGCCGGTCTTCCAGAATTTTTTTCAAAATCTGCTGCAGGTTGTGAAACATTTTAGTAAAGGCAAAATCTTCACAGTTTGCGGTTAAATTTGATTTGGGAGAGTTGCCAAAAGTTACTTTAAATCATTACTGGTAAGTGAAGTGTGGCTGGTCATGCTGGCGGCTAGCATTTTAGATGAAGCAGGATATGCCATTGATCTTGTTGGTTTCATTTTAACACAATCCCAGAACGATGATAATGGCAGCAATGTACTGAGCCCTTACCATGCGTCAAATTCTAGGTGGAGCTCTTCCTGGTACATCCTAATACCCCAGTGTTGGCAAAAGAGACAATCTTTGTGCTTTTACTTTGGCTATATTCTAAGTCTCCATTTCCTGGGCAAAGCGTGCGCCTCTCTAAAGTTAACCCTTCCTGGCTGCCCACCATCTCCCTAGTCTAACCATCTCACATGCTCCCTCAAGGCCCATAGGTTCTGCAAGGCCTCCTAGACCTAGCCAGCACAGACAGCCACTGTCTTTAGCCCTGGGTCATTGTACGTCGATGTCAAAGGTCTTGGCTGCTTTTTGTCCTTCACCTCCACTGTGAGCGGGAGACAAGGCCATGTCTCACTGTTCCATCTACCTCTCAGCTGCCCAGGGAGGCACCACAGTTAAAGGTTCTGCTGAGGCTCACCACGTGACATGGGCAGTCTTAAGAAAGCACAGAGAAAGTGGCAGTGTTTGTTCCTTAGGTATGTCTCCAGACTGCCAATCCCACAAGGAAACCTGTCTTGAGAGTCCTAACTCAGGACTCAGGGACAGGCCACTCTGATGTTTTATGCTCACTGAGCCTTAATGCCCTGTCTCAGGGTGAGTCAGGAAAGGGAGGGATGTCAGTACTGATACAGGTGAACCGCAATTAGGCTAATTTGGAGAGATGCACAGACCAGAATTAACTGTGAAGTACTTTCATCTGGCCTTTATCACCACTGCCCTTGGTCGGTGTTCTTGATAATGTCTTAATTTTTTTGAAGATGCATAAAATTGTAAATGAAAGCCCCGTGTATCCTCTGGAGAATCCTCCCATAAGTTTAGTAATTGCTGTTTCTAGTAGCTAACCCTATTCATCAGCCTTGCTGTGTCAGCGAGAACACTTGGCCAGCAGAGGGCAGTTTCACCATGAGTCTCAAGCAGGCCCTGCATCCCAGCACCTCCCAAGCCTTCCCAGACTGCTGCTGTCTTCCAACACTTAGGAATCCTGCTCATTCTGCCTGTAGTCCTATGCCAGTCTCACGGACCTGCCTTCCCTGTGTGTCTTCCAGAGCAGTGACTGTCTCGTCTCTGTATTTTATAACCTAACACAATGCTGTGACACCAAATCCTGAAGTGAATGAACCATTTAGTGGTTTAGTTTGGTTTCTTTGTTTTGAGGCAGGGTCTCATTCTAACCCAGGCTAGCCTGGCCTCAGACTCCTACCTCAGCTTCTCCTGTGCTGGGATTACAGGCATGAGCTACCTACCACACCTGGCTCTGTAGAGTTATATATTAAGGTGAGTTTCTTAATTCTATATTTATTAAAATGTAATGTTAAATGTATGTATCCTCTAGCAGTCCCACTGCTGTGTTTCTCACAAGGATATTTGCACAATTATGTAAAAAAAATACAGTTATAAGAATGCTCAAAACAGCATTGTCTGTAATAGTTTTTAAAAATGGAAATAATGTAAGTATGGGAATGCAATTGAACTGAATTATGGAATGTCCAGAGAATAAAATATTGTGTGACTCTGGGAAGGAGTAAATGGTGCTGTGTGCTTATTTGATAAGAAGTGAAGGTGCATAAAAATGCAGCCATGGTGGCATGTGTGTCTGTCTAGACTCATTTAAAGACTGGACAGGGCAGCCCAGGATGTTGCTCATCAAGTCAAGGTGCTTGCTGTCCAGCCTGCCACCCTTCATTCAGTCTGTGGGACCCGCATGGTGGGAGAAGAGAACCAAAGTTCTCATGTGGTCCTGAGTACCACAAGTAAGTGTACTGTGGCACATAAACATACATGTAGCACACAGAGAACAAACATTTAAAAAACCCAGCAGTCTGGACAAAGACAGCAGAATCTTAATTAACAGAGGCTGTCATAGAGGGCGACAATCAGCAAAGGTAATGAAGGGCCAGGTGCTATCTGAGGCTGGAGGAGAACTCAGCTGCAGTTGCAATGTTAACAGCCACAGCCAGATCAGGAACGGGTGAGCATGTGTGAAGTGCCAGGCTCTTGAACACCCTTGAATCATGGACCCTGAAATTGGAACTTTGTAAAAATGCCATGTCAGGAAAAATTCTCTTTTTTCCACTATTTAAATATGACAGCCATATTTTAAAGTCAGATATAGTTGGCCCACAGGCTACACACTGTAGAGTAGGAGTGAAGGGAGGCACTGAGAAGTAGGGGTGAGTTTAAGTGTTACTTTTTTCCCCTAAAACTGAAGAAGTGAGATTATCAGATCTGGTGAAAGCACGGGTCCTTTACTCACCCTTTGCTTGGACCTCACAGAGACCAGCGAGCTCCCAAACCTTGAACCTGCCTGTAAAACACACACAGCATGGTTGTTCAGCAATTGAAGTAAGTACAAGGAGCTGGGGGTTGGGGGGGGGGGTGATCAGACTTTGGAGGTGGACTACTTACCTCAGGAGAAATCAATACATACTGTGCCTGGAAAAAAAGAGAGCAGGGAGGAGCCTGTTAGCATGACTGTGATCACTGTTCATTAAGAGCCATCTGACTGCCTCAGGCTCACATTTCAGTGTTTCCAGATTCTCCTTACAAGTATGCATGCCCTTAAACCCTAGAAATTCCATTTATAGGAGCTTAGATCCTAAAACATAAGCCATTGTATGAAATCATTTATATGGGAATTATAATAGAATCAGCCAAAGTGACTAATGATTACCACTTCAGGAAGGTCAGTTAAATGGATTTATTCCAATATAAAATAGTTGGCAGATAACAGAACCCTGCCCCACCCCATCTCAGCAGGCTCCCTGTAATCCAGGCTTCCTAATCCTCCTGCCTCTCCCCCTGGGGTGCTAGGATTACAGGATTACCACGATACCCCATACCCCTCTAGAACAATGTGAACTTTTTTCCCATAAGGTGCTATCTAGTTTTTGGTTTTGTGCATACACATGTGCCAGGGCATGCATGTGGAGGTCAGAGGGCAACTTTTGAGAGTAGGTTCCCTCCTACCATGTGGGTTGTAGGCCCTCAGGCTTGGCAGCAGGCTCCGTTACCCACTGAACCACCTCACTGGCCCAGCAATGGTCTCGACATATAATGAATACTCCTTATCCAGAATGCCTGGGCCTGGAAGTTTGGATTTGGGATCTTTCTGATTCTAGAGTATCTACAGATACATAGTGAGATCTCCAGAGATGGGCCTGAGACTAAACAGAGGAAATATCTTACACCCATAGCCTGACAGTTCTGTACAGTGTGCTAATGACTTTATACATAAGACCAGCCCTCTATTGTACAATTTCCACTCGTAACATGTCAGCTCTCAGGAAGCCTAAGCTTTTGCAGCATCTCAGATTTCAAACTGGGGATGCTCAACATGCGTACTGTTTGATGAAAATCAGCACTTGGGAGGGAGAGGCGGGAAGATCAGGAGTTTGAGGCCAGCCTGGACTTCTACTTTAAAAAAAAAAAATCAAGTTAAAAATTGAAAACAATCACACATGATGTGATCACATTGGTTAACAAGTTTGAGAAATGGGTCTTAGCTCAGGTCCCGCCTGGCTGCCATTTGCTGTGTGACTTGAACAGAAACTCTCTGTCCTTCAGGCTCTCTGTCACTGGCATCAAAGCAGCTTCACAGCTTTGAGGTGGATTCGGCCACACAGGGTGTTTATTGTGTGTACACTCAGTAGGACAAAGTACCGCTAGCCTGTAATCTCTGCACCAGTGAAGCCGAGGCAGGGGCACTACCACAAGTTCCAGGCCAGACATGTCTACATAGGAAGACCCTGCTGTTTAGGTTCAGCCCCAGCCCCCACAACAGTCACATTTCAAAGTGTAGAAAATACTAGAATATGTACTCAGGCTAACAGGAGAGTGCTGTAGAACAGAAGTCTAAGTAGGTTCGTTTTAATGCTTTTGCTTGTGTTTCTCTAATTTCTACATTCTTCTACATACTAAACTTTAATTCATTTTGCAATTTAAAAAATAATTTTTTTTTTTTTGGTTTATTTTTGAGATAGGGTCTCACTTTGTAGCCCTGACAGGAAACCATGCTGGCCTCAAATTCAGAGATCCAACTGCCTCTACCTCCTAGGTGCTGGGATCAAAGGCATGTGCCACTACACCTTAATTTTTAAATTTCAGAAAGATAATAACAATAATAGAAAGCTAAATGCTTGGAAACATAGGAAAGCCATCAGAAAAAGGAGTAACACAAAGCAATGAACAAGAAACCAAAGGCTGTAGGTTTTAGTGAGACTCCAGTGGCCAGAACCTGCTTTTAGTCCCACATTCCCTGGGTACCTAGTCAGGCCATGGCCAGCTGTGAACAAGTCCAACTGGGCTCCAGCTCCAGAGGTCCAGCACAGCTGTAAGCACATGGGAAGCTAGGCGGCACACCCCTGGCAGATGAGTGAGCCACATCTGGACCTCCCTCATGGAGTGGAATCCATAGACCACCTTTACCTTCTCCTCTGGACATGGAGTCATCCAGGATTTGCATTTGCCTGTCATGTCACCGAGGGTGGTGTGCTTGCCATTATAAATGTAAACTCGCCCGTCTTCTCCCCCTAGCAGTCCAGAAGTAACATCTGTTATCCTCAGGGGGGCAGCCATGATGATTTCATCTGTAAACCACAAGTGGGCGGAGGCATTAGCCTGCTGGATCCTGAGCCAACCTCCCACAAGTCATCAGCACGACCTTCAGTCTGCATGGCTTCCTCCAAAATCAGGTAGAGGCCTATGTTCCCCCTTCGTCATCCATCAATGATGGACCTGGTGACTCTCCCGCCAAGTCTTTAGGGAATGCAGACTGTTCTTGAGCATCCAAGTTCAGATCTATCAGAAGACCTTGAACCCAGCTGTGGCATACTCATGAAGTGCCAGCACTTGGGAGATGAAGGCAGGAGGATCGGTAATCGAAAAATAGCCTTGACTACATGAGGAGCTGGAAGCACACCTGGACTATGTGAGACTTTGTACTTAAAAAAAAAAAATTGCCCTTGGGCCACTGGACTGTCAATCAGAGGGCAGAACCGTGGCCATCTACCTGGGACACAGGTCCACTGGGTATGAAGGGAGTGACTTTAGGTAAGACACTATTCCCACCTTACCTAAGCCATCATCATCCAGGTCAGTCAGGTGTAGAACGCTACCAAACCGAGAAAAGCGCCGGTCTCCACTGAAGGTGCTGAGCAGAGCAGGCTGTGTCTTCTCCAGGGCTAGCTCGTACATCCGAGTGGCTCCGCCCTGGTGCAGGGTCATGGTTAGGAATGCCATTTTAGACACGTCATCTGAAACAAGCCACAGCGTCTCCTAGTGTCGTAAGAGTATAAAGGTGGGATCCACCAGTATCCCATTTATCCCTCAGGCACGTGCACTTTCAGGGGACACAGGACAGTGAGTGTTTCCTGGGGTGGTTTGCTCCAGCCGGTTGAAAGATGTGAGGTACATGCAGGCAGCTTGGTGATCCCATCACACAGCTCCTATGATCCGCTCCACCACTCAAGTACATTATTGTCTACCAGACCAGCTTGTCATCTTTTCCTACCTTCCTTTTTTATTTCCTTTGAGACAGGCCAACCTCAAACTATCTAGCTGAAGATGACCTTGACCTTGACCTCCTGATCCTCCTGCCCCTCCCAAGCTCTGCGATTATAGGTGTGCATCACCTACAATGAGAATTTTTCGCTTTCTATTGTATTTCTTTTGTTTGTTTGTTTTGTTCTGTTTTGTTGAGACAGAGTTTCTCTGTGTAGTTTTGATGACTTTCCTGGATCTCACTCTGTAGACCAGGCTGGCCTTAAACTCACAGAGATGTTCCTGGCTCTGCCTCCCAAGTGCTGGGATTGAAGGCGTGTGCCACCACCACCCAGCCTTTATTGTATTTCTTCCTAAGAGCAATTTACCAGAAAAGTCTGGGAACCTTTAACTCTCGGCATACAATAGAATCACAAGAAAAATAAAATGAGGGGCTGGAGAGATGGCTCAGTGGTTAAGAGCACTGGCTGTTCTTCCAGAGGACCTGGATTTAATTCCCAGCACCCACATGGCAGCTCACAACTGTCTGTAACTCCAGTTCCAGGGGGTCTGACACCTTTATACCAATGCACATAAAATAAAGTTAAATAAATTTAAAAAAAAAAAAAAAAAAAAAGAGCAATGTGTGCCTGGAGCGTTTGTAAATGACTTCCTAAGAAGAGGACAGAGAGGCATCTCTGCAGTGCTCTCTACAGCATGTCCTCACATCGTCCTGTCCCCACCCGCGCAGTGACCATGCAGCCAAGTCTTTACCGGATGCACGCTTGCCCCTCAAGTCTCTTCCCCTCTTAGAGTAAGCGATCATTCGGAAATGACTGTCTGGCACTGTGCAGGGAAGGTCTCGGGGAAGACTGGCTCCTCTAGTCTGGGAATCTCCCTGAGGTGCCCAGTGCGTGAGAAAAGTAGCCCATCATTTCCCCAGCTCTGGTTTCTATGGCTGAGGCCCAGCCCCTCCTCCAGAACAATGTCAAAGTGACACCTGACTGTTTCCCTCACAGGACAGTGGCAGGTACAAGTGAGAAAAACGCAATATATGCAAGAGCAATCATATTTTTGAAGAATATTTGACAAAGAATATGCTCACAATAAGATATAAATACATTTTTTTAATTAAGAATGAAAATTACAGCCAGGCAGCGGTGGTGCATGCCTTTAATCCCAGCACTCAGGAGGCAGAGCCAGGCAGCTCTCTGTGAGTTCGAGGCCAGCCTGGTCTACAGAGTGAGTACCAGGAAAGGTGCAAAGCCATATAGAGAAATCCTGTCTCGAAAAAACAAACAAACAAAGGAACAAACAAAAAAGGAACATAAGGAAATTGCTGGTGGATCTTCTATCCCACCCCCAACCCCTACACACTTCAAGTGGCCAGCATTATTAAAGGATTTGATTACGCTAAACCTGAAATAAAATAATAAAAATAATTTAAAATAGTTTAAATACAAGTTAAGCCTTTTAAATACTTATTCTGTGTGTGTGTGTATCTTGTGTGCATGAGTGAGTGCCTGCAGGAGCCAGAAGGTGGCAATTGTGAGCCGCATGGCGTGTGCTGGGAACCAGAGCGCACTGGTGTGGTGGTATTCTAATTGTACTGAAATGTGATTTTGATTGTATGTTAATAAATAAAGTTACCCGGGGGTCAGAGCTATTAGAGCCACAGCAAGAGTGTGGCGGTGGTGGCACACGCCTTTAATCCCATAGATCTCTGTGTGTTCAGGGATACAGCCAGCATTAGAGACATACGCCTTTAAGACCTGGGGGGCTGTACATTCAGACAGTGACGAGGCAGTCACGTGTTTGGGTTTACAACCAATGAGAAGACAGAACAAAATACTATAAAAAGACAGACAGACAGGATATAGCTCTCTTTCGGGAAGCTGGGACACCACAGGAGGAAGGGTGAGATTTTAGCTCTGAGCTCTGATCTCTCGGCTTTTTCTTTTACATTGGTTCTGTGTTTCTTATTTAATAAGACTGTTGGTTACATCTACACACCGGCTCTTAACCACGGATCATCTGTCTATCCCACGAGTTTTAGGTGTGTTTGTTGGTTGAGACACTGTCATGTAGCCCAGGGTACTCTCAAAGTCACTATGTAGCAGAGGCTTGCCTTGAACTCCTGACCTCCTGCCTCTACTTGGCCCACAGGAGTGAGAACCAGCAAAGTCAATTCAAATTTTTTGGGGAGCCTGGGCTAAATAGCACCTCAATAACAAGAGCAGAAACAAAACAAAGCAGCTCTTCCCTAGCTCTGGGGTCAGTAGTGTGGGAGCTTTAGACACACTTTCATGCATCATTTTCAACGGTTTTGAAATAAATACTATATTTTACAGATGACGATACAGGAGTTCAGAAAGGTTAAATAACTACCCCAAAGGTACACAACTTGCTACTTGTGATTTTTAAAAAGGAAATATTTAAGTCCACTTGGGCCTGGCAAGTTCCCTTGACTTTCTGCTAAGGCAATGTGGTCAAAGAGCCTTATGGCATGTTGCTGCAGGATATTTGACTGCCCTGTGATGCCCCAAGACTGTTCTTAAAGTTAACCGCTAGTCAGGGGGCGGAGCCACTGACCAGTTGACAAGAATTAGTCATAGGGAATACGGAGGACCCAGGATAGGGATAGAGAGGCACAGCAAAGAGTAGGGAAGGACTTGGAGATTCTCTCCACACTTTCGGTCTGGGAAGTGTGGAGAGAAGGTCATCTGGTCACTCCTCCACCATATCTTTGATCTACTAGGTGTTCGCCCAATATCTGACTCCCGAGTCTTTATTGGTAATAGAACAACTGATAAAAACAGCAGCATGGCCAGGTGGTGGTGGCGCACGCCTTTAGTCCCAGCACTCGGGAGGCAGAGGCAGGTGGATCTCTGTGAGTTCCAGGCTAGCCTGGTCTACAAAGCGAGTTCCAGGAAAGGTGCAAAGCTACACAGAGAAACCCTGTCTCAAGAAAACAAAAGAAACAACAACAACAAAAAAAAAAAAAAAAAAAAAAAAAAAAAAAAAACCAGCAGCGTGTGGTGACCTACCTCGGGTGGGGGCTCCGACCAGCAGCACTTGTGTTAGGGTCCCGTTCAGCCTCACATGGCCACTTGACAGGGAGGTGCCCAGCTTTCCCACTGCCTGCAAAGAACAATTGATCATCCATCACTCACCAACCAAGCTACCTGCAGCACGTCTTTGAGAGGGAGACGGCGGTACCTTATCTCCTGAGATGGTGATGGCACTCTGGGAGTTTGGTGGGAAGTAGCCGTACACCCTTCCCAGGCTGTTTTTCTCGTGGTTCCTGTGGCTTGAGCGTGCCGACCTGGGGAGAACACAATGCCAGTGGCAGGTGCAGGAGGCAGAGCCCGAGGATTAAGTGTCCAGGGAAGAAGCTAAGTCTCACCCCATCATGCATCCCTTGGGCTCTGTCCTGTGATCCTGGACTACACTGGCGCCTATGAAGTTCATCTCACCAACATGGAGGTCTCACATGCACCCTCTACCTCCCCACTACAGCAAAAGCAGGGATGCCTACGACCAGTGGTCGAATCCCACTCACTGCCCACCTCATTGCTAGTGTCCCTATGTGGAAGTCCTGACTGCCAATACGTCAGAATCAGACTGTATTGGAGACAGTGTCTTTAAAAGGGTCACCACATGAAAAGGGGAACACTGGAGACAGCCATAATCAAATATGACTTAGTCCTTATAAAAACAGATTAGTACACAGACAACCCGGAGGGATGTGACATTCCCAGGGCAGAAATGATTGATTTGCTTCCTGAGTGCTGTAATGCTGCAGATCCAGAGCCAAGTTGCCTTTGGCTATCTTTAGTTCCCTTAATAGCTGCCAGTCACTGCCCACTTCTGACCTAGCATCTCCGTGACTCTCAGGTAAAACCCTTTGAGCGTCATAGACAACTATCTTCCCCCAACCCAGAGGCTCAGAAGCCTCTGGAGCCATAGCATGGAGTCCTTGTGGTTCTGTAACCCACCTAACTGTTGTTTCCACCAATGTATTTGGGCGGTGGGGGGGGAGGGGTACTTTTATTTCTTTCTTTTGTTCTATAACTAAAATAATTTCAAGAAATCATTTCTTCATTGAAACATGTTATTTGAGCAACCTGATTCTGTGTTCGTGTGCTATACAGTCACTCCTGTTTGGCTCAAGAATAAACTATTTCTGGGGCGGAGAGATGGCTCAGCTGTCTAAGAGCCCTGGCTGGTCTTCCAGAGGACTGGGGTTCGATTCCCAGCACCCACATGGTGGCTAACAACTGGCTGTAACTCCAGTTCCAGGAGATCCAACACCCTCTTCTGGCCTCTGAGGGCCCTTTACACAAGGATTTTAAAAAAGAATTGAGCTATTTCTTATTTCCTTTGCGGTGAGAGCTGTGTCTCGTTAGATGAGTCTGTAAAGACAGAGGGAAGCCCGTTATATATAAGCCAAAGAGAGCCGGGCGGCAGTGGCGTACGCCTTTAATCCCAGCACTCGGGAGGCAGAGCCAGGCAGATCTCTGTGAGTTCGAGGCCAGCCTGGGCTACAGAGCGAGTTCCAGGAAAGGCATCAAAACTACACAGAGAAACTCTGTCTTGAAAAACCAAGAATAAAATAAAAAAATAAGCCAAACGGAGGCTCCAGAAGAACCCTGCCTACACTTGGATCTTGGATTTCCAGCTTCCAGGACAGTAAAATGAAATATTTCTGTGTTTAAACCCCTGTGCTGAGGAATGTGTTGCTGTGGGTCCCGCAAGCCAGTGAGCTTACCAGCTGCAGCCTCTCAGATGAAAAGTCTGTGGCCTCCCTCCAGAGCTGGGGCCTTCTAAGGACAATAGCCACTCACCCCTTTCTTTACACCCCACACTTAAAGAGGTGCCGCAGCGGCTGGCACCTGCCCCTGTGTGCAGTTGTCTCCCCATCCCCCACCCCACCCCACCCCCACCCCCACCACCCCCAACCGCCCCACCCCACACCCCACCCCACCACCACCCCACCCCCCCACCCCCCCCCACCCCCCCACCCCACACCCCACCCCACCACCCCACCACCCCCACCCCCACCCCACCACCACCCCCCACCCCCACACCCCACACCCCACCCCACCACCCCACCACCCCCCACACACCCATACCCCCACCCCACACCCCACCCCACCCCCGCTGTCAACACTGACCTGCTGACATTCTTCCAGGTTGGGCTCCCAACCAGCAGCAGGGTTCTGTTTGTCACTGTCACCCCGTGAAGGGAGTATCCAAACCAAGAGAAGTCCTCCTCCCCGTTCACCTTCCAGTCAGCTTCCTCTGCAGTCAGTGTTTCTAAAGAAAAACGGTCTCCATCAACCAACCAACCGATCACCAATCAGTGACACCCAGTCCCAGTAAACGAACATGAAAGAAACAAAGCAAGGTGTGTGATGGGCATGGTGATAACATATATAATCTCAGAACTTGGGGTGTGGAGGCAGAAGGATCAAGAGTTCAAGGTCATCCTTGGCTCTATGCAGTCTGAGACTTGCCTGGGTAGCATGAGACCCCGTCTTAAAACAAAAACAAACCCCTACATGGCTGACTGAATGGTACCCATTCCCTGTATGAGGGAGGACTTGGAATTGAAAGGCTGCATCTTGTTCATGAACACATGAGGACCAGGACCCTTCTGAGACCTTGCCAGAACCCTTTTGTCATATATGGATCCCAGGACCAGCATCAGAAGTAGATGTCACTCTTCAGACAAGAAGTGTGATTCTGGAGCTCATTTCCAAAGGGTGAAGATGCTATTTAGAAAGGTCTTTCTCAGGGCAGCGAGACAACTGGGATGACTTTGGCCTCAGCCTTCATGGCATTTTATTTTACTCTTTACAGCTGTAAGAATAACCTCTTCCACTGGGGCCATACTGATCCGAGTGGCCTGTGTTGCCACCCTGGGCCATGGTGTCACCCAGACCCAAACTTTGGCCAAGAGCCATGTCTGGGCCTGTGGCCGTACTCCAGCCATCTATCTGTGTTGATGTCCATGGCTCCTGTTGCCATCGAAGGCCGTGTGGATGCCCAGGGTTGAGGCCACCACCCAAGGCCATGTTGGTGTCTGAGGGTCATGGCTGCAGCCAGGGCCATACAGATCTGAGTGACCTGAACTGCCCTACGGGGGCCATGGTGACATCCGGCCCCGAGCTGTAGCCATGGACCACATCTGGGTCTGTGGTCCTACTACAGCTATGTTGATGTCTGTGGCCCGTGTTGCCACCAAAGGCCATAAGGATGGCCGAGGTCAGGGCCACCACACTTGGGAGAGATGTCCCCACTCCTTACCACAGGCATGGGAGAGCTGGCCCTGATGATATGGGCGTAGAAGAGCTGGCTCCACCCCTCCCCTGAGGAGGCCAGGACTGACCAAATCAGCTCTCACCCAGACCCATGTGGGCTTTGAGTTGGCACACCCCAGCATCTACCCCATCTCTGAGTGCACGAAGAGATTGGCCCTGCGTGACCACAGCCACAGGCTCTCCATGATGGGGCAACAGCAGGAAATCTGAGAGGAGTCTTGGTGAGGGCCGAGCATTGATGGTGTACCAGAAGCCAGAGGCCTTGAACCTGACCCACAACTCACACAATGAACACTTGCAAGTAAAGCTGAGTAGACAAAAAGGCCCCATTCTCGACACGCCACAGCGCCCAGTGCCACTGAGATGGATGAAGAGGAGTTGGAGAGGCGGGAAAGGCAGGAGTGAAGTGAGTTTTTTGTTTGCTTGCTTGCTGGCTGGCTGGCTTTGTTTTATTTTTAATTAATTTTTAAAAAATTTTCTTTTGGGGGAGATGCTACAGGGGTGAGGGGCAGATATGGAGAGACTGGGAAATGAGCGGGATTGGGGTGTCACAAGATGTGAAAGTCCCCAAGAATCAATTTTTTAAATTATGGCTTTTCTTTAAAAAGAATAACCTCTTGTCCCCTTTGTGACTTCTTGTATACTCAATGAGCATTATTTTTTAAACGTGTGTGTGTGTGTGTGTGTGTGTGTGTGTGTGTGTGTGTGTGTGTTCGACTACCCACATGCCATGGCATGCATGTGGAGGTCAAAGAGCAGTTTTTAAGGAGTTAGGTCTCTCCCTCCACTCTATGGATTCTGGAGATCAAACTCAGGTTGTCAGGCTTAGCAGCAAGCCCCTTACCCACTGAGACATCTCACCTGCCCTCATTGGCGATTCTTTCCCCATCTCTTGCCAGTACCTGTCAGCATGAGAGCCTGGCTCTTAGCAAGGGACCTGATAGCACATTCCAGGAAAAGGACACAGACCCATATGCAGGAGATACCAGGGCAGCCACAGTCAAGCTGGGCCCTGCGCCCCATCCCCCACTCCCCCACCCCCCCGCAGCCTCTACCTTGGTCCCTCTGCCTGGGGTGTGAATAAAAGGCAGCCACCATCCCTCGCTGCTTCCCTCCGCCAGGTGCGAAGGGCGAGCTGATCACCAGGTCGGGCTGGCCATCTCCATCCACATCTGCTGCCAGGAGGGTCCAGCCCAGGTTACAGTAGGTGTCCTTAGGAGGTAAGCAGGAAAGCAGAACCCGTCAGCCCCAGAGGCCCCAGACGGCAGCTGAGTGAGGCGGAGGCGGAGATGGAGGCATACCTTGCAGGAGATGGTGACGTTAGGGGAAGAAGCCAGCCTCCCTTGCTGGGAACCATAGTAGACATACACGGCACCCTAGACAAACACAAACAACAATAATAATAAGCACACACCATAATGCTTTCCTGGTGCCAAGAACCCTAAACGACAGCAAAACAGAGGAGACTCACTATCCCCAGAAACTCTGTCTGGACACCAGAGTTATTATTGTTGTTTGCTTAACACAGAGTTTGACTATGTATTTATCCCATACTGACCTGGAACTCACTATGTAGACCAGGCTGGCCTTGAACTCGTGGCTATCCTCCTGCTTCAGCCTCCTGGCAGTGATTACAGTCATGTATCATCATGCCTAGCTATGTTTCTTTTCTCTTTTTTTTTGTTTGTTTTTCGAGACAGTTTCTCTGTGTAGCTTTGCGCCTTTCCTGGAACTCACTTGGTAGCCCAGGCTGGCCCCAAACTCACAGAGATCTGCATGGCTCTGCCTCCCGAGTGCTGGGATTAAAGGCGTGCACCACCACCGCCCGGCATTTCTTTTAACCTTCACTTCCACGAGACTTAAGAGAGCCCCGAAGCAGGAAAAACAACAAGACACAAAAACGGCCATTTTATCCCTGCCTCCCAGTCTGTAGCCACTGCTGTGATGGCAGAGGACCTGACTCCGCTCTTCCCCAGAACACACTTCCTCCCGGTTCCTGTCTTCTCCCTGCCAGGCAGTGTCCCCCGGCCCTGGCCCCAGCCCCACCTCCGCCTTCTTCCCAGCCTTACGGTGTAGGTGAGCTGCCCCGAGCCCACGGAGGGGGCACCCACAGCCAAGTCAGGCAGCCCATCCTTGTTGAAGTCCAGCACGGCCAAAGCTGAGCCGAAGCGACCTGAAGGCTGAGAAAACACACGTGACTCCTCTGGGCTCTGCATGGCCTCCAGACTCCCCATGTGGAGAGCCTGGGCCCCAACCTATTGCCCATAGGCTGAGGCCCAGAACCTCACCGCTCAGTGGCACATTTGGGACACATCTGGGTAGCTCTGCCTTAGGGGGACTTTGGGCAAGTCTGTCTGTCTTGAGAAGAAGCCGAAGCACAAGGAAGCAGACAGTCCTTGGGAGCTCCGGATGTGTGCGTGTGCATGTGTGTGTGTGTGTGTGTGTGTGTGTGTGTGTGTGTGTGTGTGTGTATGTTGCTAGGTGTTGAACTGAACGTCTCACACATGCTAGGCAAGTACTCTACTGTTGAACTATATCCCCAGCCCTTTTTGTATTTTGTTTTTGTTTTGTTTTGTTTTGTTTGTTCATTTTGAGATAGGGGGTCTCACTAAATTGCCCAAGCTGGCCTTGAACTCACTTTGTAACTTAGGCAGGCCTTGAACTTGTGACCCTTCCTTCTGTCTCAGCCTCCTGAGCAGCTAGGCTGGCAGGTCTATACCACCAGGCCTAGCTGACAGTTTCTAAAGTAACAACCACAAACTAACAGCAGCAGCCGCTGACTCTGTCAACCACCCGTGACGTGGTGGCAGAGCCGCACTGCCTGGCACGGCAGGTTCTGGCCTAAGATGCCAATGTATTTCAATTTAAAGCAATTAGTACAAAGCTTGTCTCCCAGCTGCAATGGTCCCATTTCACATACACAAACACCCCATCGTGGCAGAAGATTCTACCGAGCTTTACATGGATTAAGTTAGGTGCTTACTAACTTAAGTTAGCTGTTGCTAACCTCACATCCCTTTTATAAGGAGAAAACTTGTTCTATTCCAACATAATTTGTTCCCAACATAGTTTTTCTCTATGGGTATTTTTCCAGCTCCTGTCTACAATCAGCCTAAAGCCTGACTCATCAGCTGCTTCTCTGTGCCTTCCACAGCTTATCCCACAGGGAATTGTCTGGTAATGGTGATGGTAATGTTGCCGCATCACTGATGGCCCAGTGCCCCATAGAATCCACTGACTGACTCCTATGGTGTGTGCGAAGCTCTCTGAGGCATCTGGCCTTTTGAAATGATCCAGGAACATGACGGAGGGCAGGGGATTACCCCAGGACTGGATGCACGCTAGGGTTGGGTGAGGACCAGTGACGAGCTGAGCCTTGTCCTCTGCAGACAGGCTGTGTCACGTCTCCAGCGGCTGGGCTGTTAAGCCCCGTGGAGATCCAGCCTTTCGTTCACAGAAGAGCACAGAGGAGCCCTGAAACGGCAACCCTCATACTCCACGACAGCCAAGAACAAAGGGAATGCTCTTGATGACACAGGGTGGCCCAGGTTTCCAAAGTCTAGTCCATGCCCTCTTCTGGCCGTCCTCCAAACTGCCGAAGGTCCCAGGGGAGGAGGGCGCTGTGGAGCCACCTCCTCCCATCCCACGTGGACTTAGAGAACTTATCGTGCAGGAAGCCGCTGCCCAGAATTTTGGACTTTGCCCACGAGTCTAACAGCAGTGACTGTGCGGCATGAAGAGAGACAGGGATGGCTTGGCTTATTTTAGAACTATTTCATGTGGTGTCAGAAGGCTCCAGAAAACGGAACAGCCTTTACAGTGTGACCCCACACACTGGGTAGGCAGCTCACTTCCACACGGCAGGGCAGGACTGCTTTCCTCAGAACCTAAACTAGATCACAAGCCCGTGGCACTTTTGATTGTTTTGTCTCTGCAGACAGGCGTGATGACGTCTCTTCTCCCCACAGCATTCGTAACTATCCCAGTCAGACAGCCGCCATTGACCCCCAAATCTAGGTTCCCAATCCCAGGCACTTGACGCTCAGAGATTCAGGGTCAGCCCAGGGCCACCAAAGCCTCTTCTGTGACCAGCAGCGAGGCTCTGGTGTTTCTCCTTGCTACTAAAATGGCTAATGCTTTCTGGGTCCACAAAGCCCTCCAGGGCCCTACGTGCTCCCAAGAGGAATGAACACTCTGATTTGGTGATAAACATGTACAGTGCCTGGGTTTCCCCGAGTGATGAAAAATTCCTCAAAGCAAAGCAATGATATCTAAGCAAAGCCTGGATTCCAGATGGGCCAAGGGCAGGCTGTTACTTTGATAAACGCTCCATAATCGTAGAAAACTGTTACACGGGGGAAATGATGAAAAGCATATGGGAAGTCTGTGTTCACCACCGCACCTCATCGTCGAGAAACTGCAGCTCTTCACACTACCAACCTTGGTACCTGGAAGAACAGGCATTGAAGAGTTCAAGGCCTGCCTGGGCTACATAGTGAATTCCAGGGAAGCCTGGGCTGCAGTGGTGAGACCCCGGCTCTTAAAATAGGAAAGAGATCGAATTCCACATGTCCACCTGCAGCTGGTGCAAACAGCATGCACATTTGCGGAAGGCATTGCACTTCCTACCTGAATAGTAACAGACTGAGATACAGGAAGTGAAGGGGACTGTGGTGACGGGAGGCACTTCGTCCGTGTAGGCGGCACTACACTACTCATTCTCCTCACTAGTGACTCATCTGGAGAACTTGTCTCAAAATGTGCTGTGTTAAGACTGAGGGCGATGGCTCAGCAGTAGGGTGCTACCCAGAACCCCTCCAGTGAGAGGCTGGGGGCGTGGCTCAGTGATAGAGTGCCTGCCTAGACTCCCCAAAACAAGGGCTGGGAGGAGGGCTCAGTGGTAGAATGCTGACCCAGAATCTTCCAACTCGGGGAATGTGGCTCAGCAGTACAGTGCTTGCTTAGTACTCTCTTTGAGGAGCTGGGGTCAGAGCTCAGCAAAAGAGTGCTTGTCTAGTAGCCTGAGTGAGGGGCTGGAGTGGGGCTCAGTGGTAGAGCAGTTGCCTGATATGTGAGAAGCCCTGGATTGAACCCCCGGTACCAGACAAACAAAGACAGTGAAAACATACCAGAATGTCAGCCATGGCTTACTCACCCCTAAGAGAGGAAAGATGTGACAGGAGGTCTCACCTGGAAGCCCTGCAGGATCCCGTGGGCCTCCTTGTCTAGGTCTAGGTCAATGGGGGGCAGGCCCAGATCGTTGCCATAGATGATGTATACCCGCCCAATCTGGAAGCGGCCAGGGTGGCTGTAGCCCGGTGCCCCCACCACGAGGTCACTGTGCCCGTCCTGGTTGAGGTCGGCTGAGGCCATGACCCTTAGAGAAGAAGATAACTGAGGTCTACGGTAACACTCCTGCTCTCCTTTCCAGAACCCAGCAATTCAGCTTTCCCAGTTGATTCCATGTTCTGCGTGACTGCTGGGAACATTCATTTGGGGGGCTGTATCATTTGTGGGATTCAGAGTCACTCCCCATATGGTGAAACAAAACAAAAATGGGCAGTTAGAGGCATCTGGGCCTTTCTGGACCACAGAACCAGAGTAGGGGAAGAGCAGCCTCATAAAGGTGTGTGTCCTACAGTCACTGAGATCCTCAGTTGGCCTGTTTGGTCCATTGTTACCCTACGGACACAGCCCAGCTTTTATGGCATTAAATTGGGTAGGCAACGTATGTACTGTGTGAACTGATCTTCCTAAAGGGGAAAAAGCCACGCCTGTGTTAAAGATTCTACAAGGGTTACTGGAAGTCTCTGATTGTGGACAGCTGGAATGTTGCAAATCCAGAGCCAAATTATCTCGGATAGTTTTTGGCATCTCAGTGGCCAAATTAATGGCCCACCTGCGCCTGACCTCACTTCCTTGAGATGATCAGGGAAATCCTTCAGAGATGTATTAACAGACCTCTAACTTCAACCAACCCCAGAGCTAAGAATGTTCCGGATAGCATCTGAGGCCTGCAGCAGACATTTTACTCTAACCAACTTGATGTTCCCACCAATATATTTTGTAAGTGTCTTGATTTATAACTTCTTCTGTTATGTCACTATAGAAACTTCATGAAACTGTTACCTCACTGAAACACAGTATTTTGGGTGACCTGAATTTGTGTTCTTGGACCATGGGTCACTCACAACTGGCTCCAGAATACACTCTATCTTTGAGATGGGAGCTGCATTTTTGTATCAAGTAAATACTTGTAGGTAGCACTTGTGACTGACTAGTTAGTTTTAGAGATGACAGTCAATGGTTCACATGTTACCCTAGGGCTGGAAAGAACAAAAGCGATGCTAATTCCAGCTCACATGGTCATGGGAGGAGGGAGTAACACGGCATAGAGAGAAAGGACAAAACAGTTTCTAAGATGTGTGATGTAAGGGCAAGGGCCAGAGCAGAGTCCCTGCGGCTAGGACCAGCCAGCAGGGAAGGTCCTGCTTCTTATGGCTGCCAACCCCGCAGCACCCCTCCTGTGGCTCCTCAGCGAAGGGGCTAAGAGACAGCAGAGAGGCAGGATTCACCTCCCAGTCCCCTGTGTTTGCTGCATGTATCAGTGACCCCCCAATAACGGGCCATCAGAAACCGCACGGAGGAGACACAGCAGTGTGGCCAAATCACCTTGAACAGTCACTTTCCTGCACGTGACTAGGTTCCAAATCAAAAGAATCCCAAACTCTCTTAATAAACAAATTATTCTTTTCTCTTTCAAAAATTGTGGTGTTTATGAATCCATTTTCTGGGACTGGAGAGATGGCTCAGTGGTTAAGGGCATTGGCACCAGGCACCCACATGGTGGCTCATAACTGTCTGTACCTGTAGTTCCAGGGAATATGATGCCCTCTTCCTAGCCCTCAGGGGCACATGGTACACATAACATATATTCAGGTAAAACACTCAAATACATTAAAAAATTTTTTTAATCTTAAAAACATTTTTTAAAGTCCCTGTGCTGGCTGGTTTTTTGTCTGGTTGGCACAAGTCAGGACATCTGGAAAGAGAGAACTTCAACTGAGAAAATGCCTCCATCAGACTGGCCATAGACAAATCTATGAGGCGTTTTCTTGATTACTGATGGATGTGGGAGGGCCCAGACTACTTGGGCAGTGCCACCCCTGGGCAGGTGGTGCTGGATTGTGTAAGAAAGCAGGCTGAGCAAGCCATGAGGAAAAGGCCAGGAAGCAGCTTCCTCCATGACCTCTGATTCAGTTCCCACCTCCAGGTCCGTGCCCTGTTGGGGTCCCTGCCTTAGTTTCCCCTGATGAGTGACTATGACCTGGAGACATAAGCCAGGCTGCTTTGGGTCATGGTGTTTTATCACAGCAGGAGAAAGCAGGCCAAGACAGACGCTTCCTCAGGCTGGACTTGCACAAAAACTCTCTAACAAAATGAAGGCAACTTGGGGCCCAGATCCACTTTCCCCAGGGGAGGAGCAGGGCACATGTCTTAGAGTTAAACTGACTCATGTTCCAGCCTTTGTCCCCAACCTTCTGTGAGATAGCCACGGATCAGTAGGAAGGAAATTTGATTTTCTTTTTCAGTTCACTCAAACTTTAAATGAATCCATTTTTCTGTTTCCTAATTTCTTCCAAAATATAGGGAAAGCAAGGTTTCACTGGTAACACAAATGATGCCACCCCAAAGTTGATGAAGGCATACAACACCCCCAATCTAATGAACCCATCCTTACCAGCCAAGCCTGGCATAGGGGACGGACAGGAAGTAGGAGGCAGAGGGGCTGGAGACGTGCTTTAGATGAGTCTCAGAGTTGCCCATGAACATCGTCCTCAGGTTCCTCTCCAGAGCCTGGTACATGAAGGTTACAGATTCCTGAAATGAAAGGATAGTTTAGAAGTGAAGATCCACAGCATCGTCAACAGGAAACACACAGAACTCAGGCAAATAAAATGAGTTCTCTCAAGTGCTGAAAAATATAAAACATCTGTTCATTTCAGTGTGCTAGCTTAGGCCAGACAACAGGGACAGCGGAGTCACACTGAGGAATGATGACAGGAAATAGCCTGAGACGATGGACTACAGGAGAAGAGCCGTCTATGACTTCCTCAAAGTCAGCAGTCTGCATTGATTTGAGATTCAAACCCAACAAGAGATTTTTTTCTTTTTAGGCATTAGCTCATCTAGGCTTTGCTGGCCTAGAACTCACTGCATAGACCATGCTGGCTTTGAACTCAGAGAGCTGCCTGGCTCGGCTTCCCAAGTACTGGAACTTAAAGGCATGCCTGGAAAAAAGAATTTTTTTTTTTAAAGATTTATTTATTTATTATGTATACAGAAGAGGGCGCCAGATCTCATTATAGATGGTTGTGAGCCACCATGTGGTTGCTGGGAATTGAACTCAGGACCTCTGGAAGAACAGTCGGTGCTCTTAACCTCTGAGCCATTTCTCCAGCCCGGAAAATAGAATTTTTACAGACCAAAATTTTAGGAAAGGCAAGCCTGTCCAGTCTAGAACCAGAATTATGTTTGTAAATAAATAATTCATTTTTCTTAAACAAATGAACTGGAACAACACCAGGATTCTAAAAATTCCTACCCTCTAAGTGAGGGGTTCTCAACCTACGGGTCATGACCCCCTTGCCAAACCTCTATTTCCAAAAATATTTGTATTATGACCCATAACAGTAGCAAACTTACAGTTAGGAAGTAGCAACTAAATGTGGCGGGGGGCGGGGGAATCACCACACATGAGGAGCTGTATTAAAAGGTCACAGCATCAGGAAGGTTGAGAACCAGGGCTCTGAGCCACACTCACAGTGAGATGCTGACTATTTGCTTTGACTTTCAAGGTACCTAGGAAACAGCAGCGGTCCTTCACAGAGCTGGTGGTCTGTGCCAGGGAACCTGGGGACACCCGGCCGCCAAGCTTAGAGTTCTAAACTGTCCTTTTTCATGTACTTAGTTTTGCTTTTGCCTGGGGACAGCACCTCATTCTATAGCCTAGGCTGGCCTCAACTCATGGCAATCCTCCTGCCTCAGCATCCTAAGTATTGAGATCACCAGTGTGGCATACCATATACAGTGTGGGGCTACCAAATTGTCTTGAAGTTCTAACTGCAAAGACACAAGCCCAAACTGGGGTGGTCCTTAGCAAGCTCAGTAAACACTTCATCCATCCAAGTTAAGGGAACACAACTCTAAATCCACCAAAGGGTGACATAAAACCAAAAGAAGATATATAGGCTCCAGCAGAGGCCAGCAAAGCAGATCCAGCTGAGAACATGGAAGCAGGCCGGCCAGCCCAGGCTCAGGAGAAGCACTGACGTAAGGACCTGCAGGTGGACAACAAGTCTTCTGTCTCCCCTGCTATCATCCTGCCAGCAGGCTGTACACCAACCGCTTAGTCCGATGCCAGGCTCTGGCTTGCACAGTCATGCAGAGAGCACTACGTCATCTACTGTCAGCTATCAACCCTCGGGACAGACACTGGGAAGACCAAGTCTCTGTGATGCCCATCTTCATCGCTTTAGAAACGCCCAGGAGACACACCTTTGCGGGTGTCTGTGAGGGCATTTCCAGGGAGGATTAACGGGGGGAGGAAAGACCTACTCTGAATGTGGGCGGCACTATGCCACCCTCTGAGGACCCAGACTGAATAAAAAGGAGAATGGGAACGGAGCCCAGGCAGCCCTGCCCTCTGCCCTCCTCTCAGACTGTGAAGATGTGAGCAAGCAGCCTCACACTTCCGCTGCCATAGCCACAAGCTGCCATGTTTTCCCACTGTGATGGACCTCTGCCCTCTCCAACAGTGACTCAAAATAAACCTTCCTTTTTTCAGGTTTTTACCCCAGCAACAAGTAAAATAACAAGTGCAGCCCGCCCCCTCAGACATTTGCCCCCGAGGAGACAACTACAAAAGCATCTATGTAAAATTATCTGCACTTTGTACGTTAGCAGGAGTTCCCAAGCTCGGGACCAGTTACATAACTTGTGGAGTCGAGCGCAAAATCAAAACTCACCAACTAGTAAGAATTTTAAGGCCAGGGCAGCAGAGTAGGAAACTTTGGGTTCTTTTATCAAACCTAGCAAGGGACACTCCCATGGGACTGTGCAGGTTGACCCCAGGAAGCTGGCCCTGCCACAGCCCTTGCGCCATCCTGATGCATGGCATTCTCACTGTTGTCTAAACCCTTCTGGTCTTGGGAACAACCACAACCCAGCACCTACCTATCTCCAAGTCTTGCAGCAGTCACATCTCTGTCCTGAGTTCCAAGCAAATCAAACTACCTGGCTCTCCAAACATCCTGAAACTTCCCCAGCCCACCACCAGAAACGCTTTCTTCGGCTGGTGAAATGCTATTCACTGTTAGAGTTCCCCTCCGTGCCCCTCCTCCATGCCTTCCCCAGTGGCCTCTGAGGTAAAAAAAAAAAAAAAAAAAATGGCCTCCCCGCCACCCTCCCTCCAACACACCACAGCTTGTATCATATTCTACCCACACAAAAGCTACCACTGCTTTTGTTGCTCCCATTAGGACAAAAATTTCCCAAATTTCCCACAGAGTGAGTCTCTTTCCCTTCCCCTTTCATCCCCACAGTAACATGACTTCCAAGATGACCCCATCTGAAGGGGGACACTGTGGCACTTGCCTGTCATCCTAGCACTCAGAAGGCTGAGGCAGGAGGACCATGATTGCCATGAGTTTAAGGCTAGCCTTAACTACAAAGAAAAATTTTTGTCTGAGGGAAAAAAATGACCCTATGGATGTATTTCACATGCAATGGTGTCTGCCAGCATGGGACTATGTAGGAAGCCTTCAACGTAGCAAGCACACTTGCCTGAGGTCAAAGCAGGGCTGGTCTAGATGCCCGAAGCCCCTGTGACTAGCCCACATTTATGCCTTAGGACATCTCTGGAATACAGCACATTTAGAAACCAAGGACATTCGCTGGCCTGGCACGAACCCAGATGACTGTATGGATAACAATATGCAGGGACTCTTAAGCAAGCTGTCCTGAGATGTGGTCCATCCTCCTTCATTGATAACAGGAAGTTCTCACCGGCGCCCAGGAGCCTGCGCTGTAGAACACGCCTCTTTCTGTGTAGTTCAGGTTTTTCCTGATATCTTTACTCATGAACACAGTCAGATTCCTGTGATAATCATTTTTCTGCACTTTTGAGCTGTTGAAAAGAGAGAGGAGTAAAATGATCAAACCCAAGAAGACCACCAGCCCCTTGAGGTACTGAGCTGAAGGTACACGTTAATACTGGCTGATGAAGATACACACACATTAATAGTGCCTGAGACATTGGGATTTTAACATCTACAAGTTGACAGACAGCAAACATAACTTTAGAAAAACCTTTGCTCCACAAAATCTTTTGGTGAGTGTATTTCTAAGGCTTAGACGTCAACCCTTACAAAACTTGATGTTTCTGAGGCTATGGGTATAGTAGAATATGTACTTGGCATGTGCACTGGTCCTGGGTTCAAACCCCAGCGCCAGAAGGGAAAAAGAAATGTATTCTTTCCTGTGGTCTCAGAGCTCACGGTAGGAGTAAAAGTACTTCTAGACTACCAAACTACAAATGTATGCAATATTTCACCAAAGAGGTCAAGACAACTCTCTACCTACTGAGGCTGGCAGCATGTAGGTGGACTGACTCATCCATAAAGACATACACTAGAATCCGTTATCTAATTAAAATACATTTTCCAGTTCAGAGATCTCAAACTGGGTACAGCTGCCTGCAACTCTAGCACTTGGAGGCTAGAGATAAGAAAACCAAGAGGTCAAGGCCTGCCTGAACTACACAGTGAGTTCAAGGCCAGCCTGGACTACATGAGATGCTGTCTTTAAAAAAAAAAAATCACATGTCTTAGCCAGCCTAAACCACAGATGCCTAGAAGAGCCACCCAGGCTTCAGAATGCTTAAGGATAAGGGAATGACAGGCCCTAGGGAAGACACAGACAACAATCTTAAAGCATCTTAAAGATGCTCATTTAAAAAAAAAAAAAAGCAACAACCAGACTTACTTATTTTAAATAAAGTAAACAACAAAGGCTGGGTGGAACCCTTCCTTCAGCTTTTAATTCTCTCAATGCACCAAAATCTCCTTAGGATCTTTCACAGTAAAACCCTCACTTAAGTATCTAGAATATTTAAGGTTTTTGCCCTTAACTATCTCATTGGTTCTTCAGGGGAACTCTGCCAGGCCCTGGTTGGGCCACCACGGCACATTCCCAGAACAGCCAGCCCATCTCTCTCCAAGGCTCAGCCATATTTACAAGGACGTGTTCAGTACCCAGACGGCTATCAGGCCACGTGCTCTGAGTTCCTGGTACAATGGCTATCTCCAAGTACTTTTATTATTTATGTTACTGTTTTATTTTATTAACAACACATGGTATTCCTTTTGATTGATAGCATCATGAACTGGAGGTTGGTTCCCAGCTCAAGCAGGAGACATCAGCTCTAATAATATAAACCAAGCATTCTGACTTTTTCCTCAGAAATTTTAACAGAGCATTTCTTCCCACCTTGTGAATGAAATGCTTTTTTCAGGATGGAGCCTGGGGAAGGTCCCTCAGCCACAGTAATGGTGACACTCGTTAAGGATACCAATGACCACTTAGAGAACAACTGGCTGCCTGGCTGCCTTAAGCCCGTCATCATCTGTAGCCCGTGCCTCTATTCCAGAACTCTACGTGTGTTTTTTCTCACTGTCGGAAGGAAGAGCTGTAGCTCAAAAACATTTGCCAGTGTGTTTGGAAGCCACCCAGGTGTAAATGGCTCAGCTAGAATAGGAACCTCGTCCGTCTTTCTGTCTGTCTGTCTGTCTGTCTGAAGACTCCTTGCTCCACCCTCGCTAGGGCAGGCCCTCTTGGAGAGGCATTCTTTGGACACAAATGATTCTGGACCCACTTACCCGAGGGTGTGGTCCCTCCGGCCGTCACAGGTGATAAACAGAGGGTTCTCAGGCAGGTGGCAGTCACTGGGAAACAGAGGAAGGAGTTAGGCATTTTTCTTCCTTCTCTCCAAGCATAATTTTGATAGGGAATCAGCGACGCACTTTAAACCACTCTTGTTGTTAGAAATCCAATGCACTATCCACTGTGCAACAGAGCCACCTTTAAATCACCCTCAAAGCTTGAAGAGTTCACTGCCTGGCCATTCAGATAGACAGCCCAAGTCTTTCTAGCCAAGCCTTCCTCTCCCCTCCTGGCTCTTCTGCCAAGCTTGCGTGCAAACATGAAATGCCCAGAGTCTGAGAATATGATACAAACTGAGCCCCAACTACAGCACCTTTGCCCAATTATGCCAGTTCCACCAAATAGACTAGTTTCATAATGACACTTTAATTCATATCTAATCGTGTACTGAGGCCAAAATCAGCATCCCATTTCTCTTTTCTCCACTTCCCTTCTCCGCTCTCACAAACTGCTTCTCCTCCTAATTGTATATGGTGTGTGTGCTATCCAGGTTCTACATGGGAGAGAAAACTTGACATTTTGAGTCTGGCTTGTTTGGGTTAATATGGTCATGTTCAACTTCATTTCCCTACAGATGATGTAATTCCATTCTTCCTACTGAGTAAAACGGTGTGCACATTTTCTCCTATCCGTCATGCCAACTCTGAGCTGAGGAAAAGGCTTTCTCTTTGCATCCTCTTTGCTCCACTGTGGGGGTCAGAAGGCCATCTGACAAGGCTAGCACTAACTCATCACACATCCTTGAGGTGGGCAGAGTTCTGACCGGACATAAGCACCATTTCACTGTTTCTTCAGGAAGCCTGCTGTAGGTTTCAAATAAAATGAACGTACTTTAAAAGGTAACTCTCTCTCTCTCTCTCTCTCTCTCTCTCTCTCTCTCTCTCTCTCTCTCTCTCTCTCTCTCGTGTGTGTGTGTGTGTGTGTGTGTGTGTGTGTGTGTGTGTGTGTGTGTGCACATGCATGCATAAGCACTGTGCTCCTCTCCTGTTTCTTTCTAGCTGTCTTTCCTTAGCTATGCACAGAACTAGTCCACAATAGGGCTGGGCTTGAGGGCTGTTGTGTTGCATATGGCAGAGAGAGGGGGTGACTGGGCATTCTGAGTTCTGCCAATAGAGAGCTAACTTCCACCTAATAGCAATCATGATAATGGACCAGCCCTCATTAAGTGCTTGCTTGCTGCATGTTCAACCTTCCGCATGAGGGCTCTGGTTGACACCTCACACCCTCATTAACATGCAATGGGGAGTGTCCCCATTCAAAAGGAAATGAAGGCTTAGGGAGGCTTAACAACTGGTGAGAAGGAGGTGTCTCCAACTCCAAACCCCACCCTTTCTAGATCTAGGTTGGCATGCACCTAAACTCTCAGCCAGGCTGGGAAGATGAGTCAGTCGGTCCTTGCAAGCATGAGAACCTGTATTTGATTTCCAGCACCCATGGCCTGGCATGGTGGCCTGCAGAGTCAGGCAGACCTCTGGAGCTTGGTGGCCAGCCTGTCTAGCTGCCTAGTCTAATCAGCAAGCTCCAGATCAACGACAGACCCTGTTTCAAGAAACAAAGTAGAGAGCACTTGAAGAATAGCAGTCCTCTGGCCTCTGTATGTACGCACACACGCACACACGCACGCACACACGCACCCCAAACTCCATTGCAAGGGCTTAGCGATCTAACTTGAGGCTTTGTTGACTATTGAAATAACATTTTGGAGCTGGGAAAATCACTCAGAAAGTAAAACACTTGCTGTGTAAGTGTGAGGACCAGAGTTCGGTTCCCCAGAACCCACAGAGATGAAAGATGGGCATGGTAGCCAACCTGAAAATTCAGTGCTCAGAAGATGGTGATGGGAGATTTCCAAGTGAACTAGCTAGTCAGACTATCTGCAATAAGGGAGCTTAGAATTCAGCAAGGGGCCCAGTCACAAGGTATAAGGTGAGAGTAACCGAGGAAGACACCTACATCAACCTTAGATCTCCACATGCATGCACGTGCACACACATGTAATCATGCATACACACATGAATGCACAGCACATACACACAAGAAGTCAAATTAAATAAGATTTATATTAGATTGCTAATCCCTACCAAATCATCCCTCCTTGAATCTTTCAAGCAAGTTTGATGCAGATTAGGCTGAAGTCAATCTTAGCACCAAGGAGAATTTCGTTTCAAATCAACACCGTGTAATTATGATTAGCAATGTGTTTTTAAGAACACATCACACAATATTCTGGAGCTGCAAGTGTGTGGGCACTTCAATTTATCAACACCCGTGCTCCAAGTTCCTGGAGCCAGCTCTGGAGAATAGCTCTTGCATAAAAAGCCTGCACGGTTGGCTGGGCTGACCCAGCTAAGCTCCAGCGTCCCACCCACCCCCTTCTCTGCAGTGGGAGCTGTGCCAAAGTTTCCTGCCCTTCCTGCCCCCAGCACCCCAGCAGCTCAGCTGGGGCAGCTGTGTGCCCAGTGCAGATGATGGGTGGTTTCTCTCATCAACAGACTTCCCGGACCTAGGGACAGGTCTTCCTGAAGACCTGCTTCCTGTTTGCTCTGATGATGTTTCGGAAGGAGCTGAGCCATGGTGCCACCCTTGCTCTCCATCAGATTGCCCCCACAGTGCCACCCATGCTCTCCATCAGATTGCCCCCACACCCTGTGCTTGACAAACCGCCCACTGGTGATTTGGTTTTGGGAGACAGGGGGAGTTGTGTATGAGATACTTCTCAGTGATCCCAAATTCTGCCATGTCTGCCTGCCTCTCTGTCCCTCAAACTTGAGAGGCATTCACCAAGCCAACCAGATGCCTGCCCCCAGCCAGGTTTTAGAGAGGGCATAGTTTCTGTTGTTTTCTCTGTGAACCGGTTCGGACCACACTTCTGAGTTGTTCTCCTTTGAGTTTGGCCTCATCGGCTGAAAACGCTGAGCATTATGTGGGGAAGGTAACAAGGCAAAACTCACCTGGTCCCGTTCTCCAGCATAAAGCTGGTCAGACGGTAGATGTTCGTGGACCAGAACGCCATGTCATCCAGTCCTCCGAGGAAATACTCTTGAAACTGCTCCACCAGAAATGGGGACTTGGTAGAGTATGTGGAATAGAGCTGCAGCGGAGGCAGGAGACGTGAGGCACCGCACTGTCTGCACAGTCCTCCAGCCAACACTCAGAAAAAGCAGGTCTTTTTTTTTTTTTTTTACCTTGGAAACAGCTAACATCTCCCCGTGCCTGCAACACAAACGAGAAGCGGTGTGAGTTGCACTGTCTATAGAAAAGAGACGCAAATAATGAAGAGACAGTTCCAGCCCTGTGTCTTCTGTCACGTGACTGCCACCCCAGAAACGAAATCCATAAACCCAAAGTGCACCCCTGGAACTAAAACGTGGAAAAGGGCGCTCAGGAAAGCCCCATAAGTCAGCTGCAGACTTCCCTCAGGCTCACACTCACATTTCCAAGAACTGAAGGTATGTGCAGTCAACGATGACATTTTCGGGGATGACTTTTCGACCGTAGAGATTATCGTAAATTCTCAGAAGATCTTTGATGGGCACGTACCTGAGAAATACGTTAAAACGAAAGAGAGACACTTGAATTCTGAAACTGAAGGTAACGGTACAACTGCAGGAACCCCACAAGCTCCCCGCGCTCGTGATTGACTGCATATATCAGATCTCTGACAGTCTTTTCCAGCATTGGTTTTTAACTCTGCCAATGACACTTGGTGACAAACACCATTATATTCCCATTTTATATAAAAAGACACTGAGTCACAGGGACAGTAAGTAATCTTCTCAATGATGCAGAACTAAAAACTGGTACCTTAGTCAAATATTTATGAAAGACATTTAAATTTCAGAAATTGCCAAGTATAAAAAGTGTTCAATTTTGTGAATTCAGAGGGGTGTGTGTGGAGGGGAGGGGTTGGAACTGTCTTCTGTAACCAAGCCTGGACTAGAACTCACTAGGTATCCTAAGCTATCCTCAAATTTGCAGTGGTCCTCCTGCCTCGGCCCCCTGAGTGTTGGACTTACAGGCATGAGCACCAGATATGACCCCTCTCTCCAATGAGCTAATTTTAGATGTACAGGAGAAAGCACCAGAACTCCGGGCCCAGCTTTTGGTTCACAGACATTAATTATTTTAGTTGAAAGAACAGCAGTATCTTAAAATCAGATTTATAGTTATTTTTATTTCAATTTCAAAATCCTCAGAATAAACAAGAATATAACAACCAATAAAATCCAATTTTTATAATAAGATGAAATAAACAAAAATTAAAGAGGAAGGAGATTTTAAAAACTGATTTATGTGTATTTACAAGAAAGAAGAGATTAAGAAGCCCATTTTTTAAAAGCTTTTAAGAGCACCTATGACCTTCTCAATAAAAGTAGCTAAACAGGCAAAAGAAAATGAGAAAAATATTTGTTTTAATGAATCACTAAGCTAACAAGAAAGTAAAAATAAAATAAAATTCCAAAGTCCAAACCCAAATAGAAAGCAGAACCTTTGGAAGGCAAGCAAGGGAAGTCAGCTTTACTCTATTGGCATCTACCGAACCTCAGAAGCTACAGGATGGGAAGCGCGGAGATGAACGTGGTTGTGGAGCCATCCATCCCCTGGACATGCTCAACCTGTTAGGGACCACACCCCTAAAGGAAACTCCTCTCGCAGCCTTCAACTGTCAATGACTCCTCAGCTATGAGTGGGAGCTCGTGAGTTCCTCCCTCCTCCATGCTGGAATGCTGACTGGCTCGATCTTGTGCAGGCAAGCACAGATGCTGAGCCTGTGAGGGCATTTGTCCTGAGCGGTCCTCCCACAGATGCTGAATCTGTGAGCGCATTCATCTTGAGTGGTTCTCCACAATCTCTGGCTCTTATTATATTTCCACTCCCTCTTCTGAGAAGGTCCCTGAGTCTTGGAGTCAGAAAGATCCAGATGTCCCAGGTGTGACTGGTCACTTCCCAGGCACTTCCTCTCTACACTTGGACAGCTGTGTGACTCTGTGTTAACCTTCATCTACTGCTCAGACATGCTTCTCTGCTGAGGACAGAGCTGTCCTATAGAATCAATAAACTTTCATCAGAATCCCAGCAAGTTTTTCCTGAAACACATCAACCTGATCCTAAATTTCATCTGAAAGAGCAAAGACAAAAGTATCTTTGAAGAAGAGGAAAGATGGTTTGAATGAGAAAGGTCCCCATAGGCTCATATATTTGAATGTTTGGCTCCTAGTTATTGGGCAAAAGCCCACCCCAGGCCCAGTGTCTGTCTGTCTGTCTGTCTCTGTCTGTCTCTCCGTCTCTGTCTGTCTGTCTCTCTGTCTCTCTCACTCTCTCTGTTTCTTTGTCTGTCTCTCTCTCTCTCTGTCTGTCTGTCTCTCTCTCTGTCTGTCTCTCTCTGTCTCTCTCTCTCTCTCTCTCTCTCTCTCTCTCTCTCTCTCTCTCTCTCTCTCTGCATATTGCTTGTGGATAAGACGCAAGCTCTCAGCTACTGCTCCAGCACCATGCCTACCTGCAGCGATATTCCCTGCCATGATGATCATGGACTCTGAAACTGTAAGCAAGCCACTCGTTAAATACTTTCTTTTATAAGTTACCTTGATCATGGCGTCTCTTCACAGCAATTCAATGGTCACTAAGACAGAAGACAAACAGGAAGCTCTGCCCTTACAGAAGCAGACATACAGCAAAGTCATGGGAAGGCAAGAACCAATGTTCCTAAGGGACAGTCTCTCAGGCCAAGAGAAGAGAAAGGAAGCACAAGGGTGGTGCTGCAGACCAGTGAGGAAAGAGTGGACCATGGAAACATGGTTCTAGAACACCCAGCTACTTCTACCGAAAAAATAATATTAAATTTATATTTCATCTTACACAAAAATCCCCAGATAAATTAAATGTAGAAAGTCTTCCAGGAGACCCAGGTTTGGTTCCCAGTACCCACATCAGACAACTCACAACTGCCTATAACTCCAGTTCCAGGGGATCCAGTCCTCTTATGATCTCCAAAAAAACCTGTATGCACGTGTTACACATATAGGCAAGCAGGCACATACATACAAATAAAAATAAATATTTTTAAAACCATAAATGTGGTAGAACTCTCATTCAATGACTGATGGAAGCGGATGCAGAGATCCATGGCCAGGCCCCAGGTGGAGCTCCAGGAGTCCAATAGGTGAGAAAGAGGAGGGATTGTATGAGCGAGAATTGTTGAGACCATGATTGGAAAAAGCACAGGGACAAATAGCTAAACTAGTGGAAACACATGAACTATGAACCAATAGCTGAGGAGCCCCCAACTGGATCAGGCCCTCTAGATAAGTGAGACAGTTGATTAGCTTGAACTGTTTGGGAGGCACCCAGGCAGTGGGACCAGGTCCTGTCCTTGGTGCATGAGCTGGGTGTTTGGAGCCTGGGGCCTATGCAGGGACACTTTGCTCAGCCTGGGAGGAGGGGACTGGACCTGCCTCAACTGAATCTATCAGGCTGAGCTGAATCCTCAGGGGAGACCTTGCCCTAGAGGAGATGGGAATGGGGGGGTGGGCTGGGGGGAGGGTAGGGGTGGGGAAAGAGGGAGGACAGGGGAATCTGTGGCTGATATGTAAAATTAAATAAAATTATAAAATAAAATAAATAAATAAATGTTTTAGAAGACTACATAGGAGAATAATCTCATGCCTTTAAGGTACAAAATTTCTTTTAAAAGACATCAGAAGTACATGTAACTAAGGAGAATAGATATATCAACTACTATGGATTAACAGGTTCTGTTTGTCAAAATACACCCTATGTGAAAATAATACTATAAACTGCACAAAGATAATTTAAGAAATAATTTAACAAAATGATAAGAAACTAGAAATGATCTATTCAAAACACTGTTCAATATACTAACAAAACCCAGAACTAGTCACACATGCTAATAATTCACACTGCTTGAGAGGCTGAGGAAAGAGGTCACGAGGTCAAAGCCTGCCTAGGCTATGAGTGAGATCAAGGCTAACCTGAGAGACTCAGTTGGACCCTGTCTCAAATTTTAAACAGAGTAAAACAAAAGAAGAAGAAGCAGCAGCTAAGGACTTAGTTAGCAATAAAGTGGGCCTAGCATTCAGAAGGCCCTGGTTCAATACCTAGTAACAAGAGAGAAATTACAACAAGAAATAAAAAAGACAAACTAAGGGGGAAATAAGCTATAAACTTAAAAAAAAAAAAAAAAAAAAAAAAAAAAAGCAAACCCAATAAGAGCCCAAGTCATAAGTGTCATTTGGGCATCACATATTTAAAAAAAAACATTGGTCTTACCAGTGCCGAGAGAGGTAGTTAAAATTAAATTCAAACTGGCTCAGCACATCTCCTCCTACAGCAAGAGAAACATATTTACAATCTGTAGGCTAATGCCAAGACACTTCTTACACATTCCCACAAACCAGATATTTCCCATAGTTACTCATTCTCTGTTTTAGATCTGTCTTGAAGAAAAAGCTATCTTTTAAATATCTTAGCTAGTGAAATGTATGAATTAAGAATCATTTGTATAATAAAACAATTCTATTTTCTCTTTGTTTGTTTAACAGGGAATCACTGTGTAGCTCTGGCTGGTCTGGTACTCACTGTGTGCTTAATGCTGGCCTTCAACTTTCAGTAATCCTCCTGTCTCAGACTCCCAAGTGCTGGGATTATAGATATGTGCCACCACACTCGACTTTGGATTTATTTTACTTTGAAAAAAGATAGACCATATAGGTCCTTTTAAATAAATACTAACTTGTATATTTAAAGAGAATTACTACAGGAAAAAAAGAGTTCACCAATTGAAAGCTAAAATACAGGTGACTAAGACTAATTTATCAAATGGATTTTAATCCAACATATAAGTGAAAATGTGTTAATAAAATTATACATCAACAACAAAATATATATTTTTAAACAAAGAATATATTAACATGCCCATTTAGAAATGCATCTCTGTGCTGAATGAACTGTGTTATATTCTAAATGAACTTTAGCATTATAATCAGAAAAGTACTTAACAATGTATAAGGTTGTCAGCATGGCTCAGTGGGTAGAGGCACTTGATATATAAGCCTGGTGACTTGAGGTCATTTCCCAGAATCCACAGAAAGGTGGAGGGAACCACTCCTTAAAGTGACCCTTGGACCTTCACACATGCACACTGTGGCTCATCACACACACACACACACACACACACACACACACACACACACATCATGCACATGAGAGCACATACACACACATACACACACATGCATCACATTAATAAATAGAAAAGTAGTTGGCATATGAAAAAAGTGAATAAACAGTACCAAAATCACCAGCTGAATGAGCCTCAGAATAGGAGTCCTGAAAATCAATCTGAGGAGCAAAGAGAAGCACATGGTGAATGTCCCAGACTGTGACCTAGAATGTCACCGCAAGTCAGACAAGCTGAGGGGAGGTGACAGCCTGACCCAGGGGACTGGAGTTTATTGTGGTAGACTTGGTCTTCACACTGACATTCTCCTTTTTGTCTGTGGTGGCCATTGAGTTGGGTAACAAGACTGCTGCAGACAGTTGTGCCTCCCTGGGGTGGACAACGTCTCCAATGGAGTCCAAGATTACAGGTCCAACAGGATGGAATTAAGGGTGACTGTGGGACAAATATGAGCAAGGTCTGACACACACATGAAAACATTATGATGAAGCCAGCCCATTATCGTATATGTTAACGAAAAATTCAATTAACGTGCAGCAAGCAGGCTGGAGTGAGGCTTCAGTGACTGCCCTTCCAGAAGACCTGAGTTTGATCCCCCACAACCACGTGATGGCTCACAGCTGTAACTCAGACCCAGCGGGACCCTAGCACCTCTTCTGGCCTCTGCAAGCATTGAATACACGTGGTGCAGACACACAACATGCAGGCAAAACACCAATACACATCAAATAAAAAGAAAGATTAAAATCTTCATTTAAAAATGCCAAAAGCCTCCGGGCAGCGGTGGTGGTGCACGCCTTTAATCCCAGCACTCAGGAGGCAGAGCCAGGTGGATCTCTGTGAGTTCGAGGCCAGCCTGGGCTACAGAGTGAGTCCCAGGACAGGCTCCAAAGCTACACAGAGAAACCCTGTCTCGAAAAAAAACAAAAACAAAAAATAATAATAATAAAATAAACAAACAAACAAATAAAAATGCCAAAAGTCAAATAAAACAACTAATAGCAGGCCCTTTCCGCTGTTATCAGGAGAGACTGCAATTCTCTGTTTGGGAACAATCAATGCTGAGCAGAGCCAAGTGGCAGATACTCCTTTCCTCACTCAGACACAGTCTCAAAGGCACTGCAGACAAGCCTGTCCCGTTTCCAGCACGTTAGTTCACTCAGTTTTTGTGGACGCATCTTCAGAGGTGGTAACAAGGAAAGGAATCCATTTAACAAAGACAGAACTCTGACCAGAAGCCACTTTGGATAAGAAGGCTAATGTGCCCAGGGTGTGTGAATAACCTCAAGATTCTCCTTTTCTTTAAGAGAATCCAGTCTTGTCTGCGGAACTGGGGATCAAACCCAGGGCTTTGTGTGTTAAGCAGGCATGCTACCTCTGAGCTCCCCCACACCCCAGCCCAAGTCCAGCTTTGATCTGGGTGTGGCAGTGGCACTCTCGGGGCGATATGCACTCACGGCTCCCATCGTCCTGAGGAATCCTTGTTCAATACCCAGGCTGTGCCAGCTGACATCAGCAGCCATGTGTGAGGTGATTCCAAACAAGAAAGCCACCAGCTTCTCTGTGTCCTGGCAGAAAAGAAAATCCAAGCCGTAGGTGTTGGGTTACATTGATTCCCTGAAAGGCTTTAACAAACATGAACTAGTTTCCATGACTGAGACTTAACAAAGAATTAGAAGCAGATAAATTACATAGCTTCTAGCCACAGGGAAGTTGATAGGATTTTCTGAAATGCTGTGTCTTGGAAGGGTTTCAGATTGATTGGCATTGGAGTGACAATCTCCAAACTTTTCTATGGTAACTTTATTTCTGTATTGGCCAGGCATCTGCCGTGTGCCCGTTGGCGTGCAGGGCACTGCAGGTCAAGGGATAATTAGCTACCCCAGTCTGGGGATCAGAGATTCCAAATGGAGTGATCCAACGGCACTTCTCAGCACAGCGGTGAACTGATGCGTGGTTGGAGGGCACACCTACCTTCTCCCAGGGCAGAGGGTAGTTCTCCCGAATGTAATGAATGCTAGCATTAAGAAAGGGAGTCCAGTGAGTCCTCTCAGATACATCATGGTATTTTCCTGATAAAACAAAAAAGGAGAGTTGTGGTACCAAAAAAGTCGAGAGTCTCCTCAAATTTCCCATGACCGCCCACTGTATTGCTGGATGCTTTGATTTTCCCTCCAATAACTTGTTTCCTCTGTTCTTCCTCCAAGGACAGCTCATGAACAGACAGACCGGAAGAGTCACTCAGAGGATACTTGCACAAGGATGTGCCTATATTCCAACATCTTATCTCCTGTTATTCTTCTTTATTTTTATTATTGTTATTATTACATTTGTTTATGGTGTGCCTGTTTGTGTGTACATGCACACTGCATCACAGCACTCATATAGACATCAGAGACCAACTTCCAGGAGTCAGCTTTCTCCTTCCACTATGTGGGTTCCAGGAATTGAACTCAGGTCATCAGACCTGGAAGCAAGTACCTTTACTAACTGAGTCAGTTCACACACACCCTCCCCACTTATTCTCTGGAAGTTACTTTTCTCTGCCACATATTGGTCCTAATCTTCACATCACTCAGGAGAGTATAAACTTTCTTATGAAAACATGGAAAGCCAAGCATGGTGACAACACACTTGCAATCCCAAAACTCAGAAGGTGGAGGCAGATCAGGGGTTCAAGGTCATCTTCTGCTGCATGGTGATTTTGAGGCCATACCTAGGCTACACAAGACTTTATCATGGAAAAAAAAGGGAATGATGGAAGGAGAGAAGGGAGGGAGGGAAAGATAAATGATTTATAAGTAGATAGATAATAGATGGATAGATAAATAGATAGATAGATAGATAATAGATAGGTAGATAAATGGATGGATGCATGGATGGATGCATGGAAGAAAGTTTTGATGACCCTGTCCACACTTCTCAGAACTACTGTTGTGTGTTTTGTCTGTCTTGAAGGATAGTACACATTGAGTAGTGCTTCTTGAATTTAATTATCAAAATATTCTTTTCTCTTTCTCATATGTAATGTTTCAAGGGACTGTCAGAATATCAAGGGACAGTGGGACTCCCTGAATGCTGCTTAGGAAATGCCAAGTGAGAAACAGTAGGTTAGAGATAAGAGCTATGACCCACAGGCAAAAACAACAGTGATGAAGAATGACAGACTGAGAGAATGTGGAAGTTTGAATGTGGCTGGCCCCCGGAATCTCACAGGGAGAGGCACTATTAGGAGGTGTGGCTTTTTTGAAGTGGGTATGGCCTTGTTAGAGAAAGTGTGTCACTGTGGGGGGGGGGGCAGGCTTTGATGTTTCCTATGCTCAGGATACTGCCCAGTGTCTCAGTTGACTTCCTGTTGCCTGCAAGATATAGGACTCTCAGCTACATCTGCCTACATGTTGCCATGCTCCTAGTCGTAATGATAAATGGACTGAACCTCTGAAACTATAAGCAAGCCACCCCAATTAAATGTTTTCTTATAAGAGTTGCTGTGGTCATGGTGTCTCTTCACAGCAATAAAAACTCTAAGACAGGGGAAAAGAGAAATAAGTATTTATAAATACAAGAAATGCCAAACTTAGCTCTCTGCAATCCTGAACACAGAAGGCAGTAGCACCTTAGCATTTCACTGATGTTAAATTGAGGGGGTTCCTGTAGGTATCATACAGGGAAGCAAACTCCACAAAGAGAAAAGAATGAAAACCTGGTGCAGACTGACTTCGTCAGCTTGGATCAGACTTGGGGGAGTCTAATAACAGGCAGTTTATTCCCAATGTATTTAAACCCAGTACAATTTGAAAAAAGTTCCCTCATGTAATACAATCCCCTTTGCATGAGGAAGTGTAATTAATCTAAAACTCAACTCGGTATACATGTCATTTCTGCCAAGAAGATGGGTTCTAAGGATACCCTAGCTGTACTAACCTAAGGGCATAAGGTCCAGTCTGGTCTCAGACATACAGATAGCATAGAGGTCATTTGGGTTATTAGCCACCTCTGGTCCTGGTTGTGGGAGCTTGGGGGAGCCTATGGCCAGAAGGGTCATTCAGATTGCTAGCCAACTCCTGTCTCTGTTGTAAGAGCTTGATATGGCCTGGCCCAACAGATAACACAGATCACCAGGCAGTTAATCATTTCCAATTCTTAGCTTTCTAGATGGAAAAACAGGTTTTTCATCTTTCCCATTGGAAAGACAATCCTGTATGCTTAACATTTCTGGTTTCTCTGGAGATCTGTGGGTTCAGTGATCTTCATGCTATGCTCCCAACATTAAATGTCACCACTAAATTGTTAAGAAAAGAGACTTAAAACAATAGATTATCCTGAGGCACCAGAAATGGTTTCCATGGTGACCCGATGCCCCAATGAAATGGAAGACCATCCTTGCAGATTTCTTTCAACACACTTCTGCCTGCAGGGTAACTCCAACAGTACCTGTTTCAGCCGGTTTCTTTGTGCCCTGGTTTGGGATAGGTTTAGTTGGGTTGGGATTGGCTGATGGACAGACTAATTTAGGAAATGAGAGAAAAGGAGGAGATGGGAGATCTGGGTATTTATGTTCTCAGTTCTTCTGCTGTAGGGTCAAAATGGGCTGGCTCTGACCCTTAGGTACAGATTCCACTCCTGTCGAGTGCCCCCCTCCATGAATGTCTCCCACCACAACGCAGTGATCACTCCCCTGCACTGTCTCTGGTGACTCCTTCACCTGTCCACACCCTTAGGAAAGGCACTCCCATTAGATTCTCCTCAACATACGCAGCTGGCTTAGATCATCATAGCACTGGGCAGTGGTCTCAATACCAAGAACAACCCAGGGAGGAGGCTGCCTTAGGGCAGACCCAGAACTGAGACTGTAGGGAACCTTTTGAAAGTCGCGTGCTAACAAACACAGAAAGGGCTACCACAGAGCACTAAAGCACACAGAGACATCTAGACCAGGCATCACCACAAAGCAAAGTTCCAGAATTTCTATGCTTATGCAGAAAAGTCACCGATGAACAACCATTTTACATATATGTGTTTATATATAAAGTTATATTTTATTTTTAATTATGCACATGCGTTTGTCTGTGTATGATGTACATGTGGGTGCAAGTGCCTGTAGAGACCAGAAAAAGGTGTCAGAAAAAAGCCCAAGTTACAGGTAGTTATGAGCCACCTAACACGGGCTTCCAAAACCCCATCTTCCAAAAGAGCAGTGTACATTTTTAACCACTGAGCATCTTTCCAACCCAAGAAACATACTTTTTTTTTCTTCCGAGACAGGGTTTCTCTGTATAGCTTTACACCTTTCCTGGAATTCATTCTGTAGCCCAGGCTGGCCTCAAACTCACAGAGATCCGCCTGCCTCTGCCTCCCAAGTGCTGGGATTAAAGGCGTGCGCTGCCGCCGCCGCCGCCGCCGCCGCCACCACCACCCGTCTTTATTTTTAAAGTCAGAGCCAATCCTGTTCACCAGTAAGTGTGACGTCATTCCTCTGAAAACCCTCCCGTACCTCTTTTGCAGATGCTAGGGTAAAAGGCATCAGGAAACACCGTCCCAGCCTGATAGGCGTCCTGGTGTTCTAAGAGTAGCTGAGGAACAAGAGAATGCAGACATTAGAGGTCAGGGACCGGCAGACTGGGAGAAGTCAGCCCCGTGCTTTTGTAGCTATGAGAGTCTAGAACCACACTGGACAAGGGCAGCGTGAAGGGAAACGTGGGCAGGAGCAACTGTTCAAAGCCCAGGCATACTTTACCAGAGTACAGTAGGTAGCACATAAAACTCCAGGCCCTTTCCTACATAACAGGCCTGTTTAGAAAGCAGCAAAACTGCCTGTTTAAATGTTACCATCTTTCATTTTCTATTTTTGTTTCTCTAATGGAGTAGAATTCCCCTAAGACTATTTTAATTTTTATTTCTCTGTACATACACAAAGTTTTCTGACACAAGGTCTCCTGTAGCCCAGCTGGCCTGAACTTGTTATGGAGCCAAAGATGACCTGGAACTCCTGAGCCCCTTGCCTCCATCTCCGAAGTGCTGGGGTTACAGGCTTGTAACAACCACCATACCCGGCCTTCCTAAGACTAGTCAGCTGATCCAAAATTGCTTTAGGACAAGACTTTTAATGATCTACAGTGAAATAAGAAAAATACACACACACACACACACGTCTGTGATTTAACACAAATGTATAAGTAGCAACAACAAACTGCTGTGTGCATGTGCAGGGTTATATCTCATGGCCTTTAGTTCATCCTTTGTCCTTTCCTTTCTCCCTCTCTTCTTCTCTCCTTCCCTCCCTCCCTTCCTATTTCCATTTTCCCTGTGCTTTAGAAAGTTACAAAAATATTCTTTCCCTTTGAAAATGATGTGACAGCGGATAGCAGGGTTTTTCTCTAGAACGTCTTTGTTGAACTTGCAAGCTCAGACCAGAGGCTAAGAAACAGACTGAGTCTCCAGCATGCTTGGCATGGCCCCAGCTCTGCCCTGGAGCCCTCCTGCTTCTCCCACTGGCTTGGAAGCCTGCAGGTTTTCTGCAGCAGAGATGCAGAGGCTCTGGTGACGGCACTCCAGCCCTGCTCACAGGGAGCACAGGACACCAGGTCCACCGGGAGCGCAGGCTGAGGTTACAAGGGCCTGTAACTAGTGCTCAAGATGGATTTGCGTTTTCCTCAGCAAGACTGTTGAAGTCTGTTGAATCTGCAGCTAGCCAGCAGGAGAGTTTCTAGTACCACTGTTTTGCATGTTGTTCCTGGAGGCCTTTCTAGACATTTCTAGACACCGATGGAGCTGTTCCTCTGACTCTCACGCAGGTAGGACAGCCAGTTCCTTAGCTCCTGGCTTTTACAATTTTTTGTTTGTTTGTTTGTTTTGTTTTGTTTTTGTTTTTTGGAGACAGGGTTTCTCTGTGTAGCTTTGCACCTTTCCTGGAACTCACTCTGTAGCCCAGGCTGGCCTTGAACTTACAGAGATCCACCTGGCTCTGCCTCCCGAGTGCTGGGATTAAAGGCGTGCACCAACATTGCCCGGCACTCCTGGCTTTTAATCCCTCTCTGTCTACACTAGATCAAGGGGCTTCTGCAAAGGGGCCGTGAAGGACACAATCCACAGTCAAGTTTGGTGGTACAATTGTTTTCTTTTTCAAAAAATAAATTTGATTTATTATTATTATGCATGTGTGATATGGATGTGTGTGTGTGTGTGTGTGTGTGCATGTGCGTGTGCATGTGCATTCACCTGTGTGGATGAATGTGTGCTACAGTACACATGTGCATGTAAGAGGGCAACTTTCAGGAGCAAGTTCCCTCCATCCCCATGGATCTAGAGCTCAAACCCCCGGTCATCAGCCTTGGTACAGAGTGCCTTTACCCAGTGAGATATATCACCAGCCAGACAATTGGACTTCCATCACTTGAAAACCATAAATAGCAGCCGGGCGTTGGTGGCGCACGCCTTTAATCCCAGCACTCGGGAGGCAGAGGCAGGCGGATCTCTGTGAGTTCGAGGCCAGCCTGGGCTACCAAATGAGTTCCAGGAAAGGCGCAAAGCTATACAGAGAAACCCTGTCTCGGGAAAAAAAAAAAAAAAAGAAAAATCATAAATAGCAAGATACAGAGACAGTTCAGTGGTTAAAAGCTCTTGTTGACCAGAGTTCAATTCCCAGTACCCCCAACAGGAAGCTCACAATTGCCTGTAACTCCAGCTCCAAGAGATCTGACGCCCTCTTATGGCCTCCACAGGCATGTGCTCATATGTGGCACACACACACACACACACACACACACACTCATACACATAAATTTTTAAAAAGCATAAATAATCTTATCAGCTTCTGGTTTAGGAGCTTGATGTGTGTTAAGCCTTTCTTACACATCAAGGGGAAGGTAATCATTATAATAAGCCATTATCAGACATAGGCAACTAACACATGAGGTAATAGAAAAATTTCTACTCTTTTGAAATATATTGAACCTTATTAATAAGTTAATAATTAAAAGGCCAAGTTAAACCTAGAATGAAATACCCTTTTGTGAGACAGGGTCACTCCTAACACAGGCTTGCTTTGAGCTCACTATATAGTGAAAGGAGACCTTGAACTGTCTTCAACCTCCCAAGTGCAGGAATGGCAGGTGTTTACCACCCTTCCCAGCCCAATTTTGCCGGCAAGGGGAAAAAGAATAAAAAATAAACCATAAAAGCAAAACCTCCATCAAATCTGAATATTTATCAAAATTTCCCAGTAAAACACAAAAGGAATTAAGGCTGTTTGTGTGTGCGTGTGTACTATGAAGTACATATACATGAATGTGATTTTTGTTCATGCTTCCTGACTCAGACCTTCCTCCAAAAGTGGAATGTAAAAACTAGAATTTCCCTGCCCCAGGTAGGTCCCATAAACTCTAACTTAAAGGTGGGGACATTTTGGCCTGAGTCTAGCCCTAAAGAAATGTTACCCTGTCCGATAGGGAAGGACAATTGAGCAATGCTTGCTGGGCTTTCCCACCCACGCTAGGAATGTTAAATCAGACTCATTGCTGATGCTGTCCAGCTTCAGGCCACACAATGACACCTCCATAGAATTCCAGAGGACAAGGCTACATTTTATGGACAGCTGGACACAAAAAAGCTTGAAAGAATGTAAACAATACCTCATCCTGAACCAGAGAGATGGCATGCACTTCCCCGAAAAACACACACAACATAGATAAATATAATAACAACAACAACAACAACAACAACGTATTTAAGGAACTCATTGTGAAACTAGGAGGGGGGGGCAGCCCCAACTCAATGGGGGGAAAGTGCTTGTGTTTGGGACCTTTCCAGAACTTGCTGCATGCTGTGAGAGCCAAAGTTACATTTTAAGTTTTAGTTACTATGCCTTAGAGATCCATGAAACAAAAAGATGCCTCTGATCTACAAGGCCCTTGCCCAAAGACATATAGTTCCTGAAATGCTGGAGGCTACTGTTTATGGGAGATCACAAACCACATGTTCCTGAAATGCTGGAGGCTGTTGTTTATGGGAGATCACAAGCCACATGTTCCTGAAATGCTGGAGGCTGTTGTTTATGGGAGATTACAAGCCACATGTTCCTGAAATGCTGGAGGCTGTTGTTTATGGGAGATTACAAACCACATGTTCCTGAAATGCTGGAGGCTGTTGTTTATGGGAGATCACAAACCACATGTTCTCACTCCCCTAAACACGTTTGTTTGCCCCAGCTGCACCAGATGTGCTGGATCACCTGTGGGTGGGACGTTCACAAGCAGGAAATAAGTCAGGGTGTGCACTTGCCCCTGACTGGATATAAGCTGGAGGTACATCAGGATGTATGCTTGCCCCTGATAGGACCTGATGGGAAATACTTAAGCTGCTGTAAAACTTTATTTGGGGCCATTTTTTTTTTCTGGGAAAACAAAGATGGACCTGGCCAGTATTTAATTAAAGTTTGCTTCAAATTTGGCTTTAAACTGTGGTAGTCGTCTTATTCTCGATTGGTGGAATTAACAACGCCTGTCTATCCACCTGCCTTTCTTTTTACATCTAGTTATTTGTGCATGTGTGCCATAGTCCATAGGTAGAGGTCAGAGAGCAATTTTCAGAAGTACATTTTTTTCCCCTTCCATTGTCTGGGGTCTAGGGACCAGATTCAGGTTGGCAGGCTCAGTAGCCACCACCTTTACCTGCTGGCCTGGGTCTATCTATAGTAAGATATCTTTGTCTAAGCCTCCTTCTTCGTCTTAGAGAATAGAGTGAGGGTCTCACAGGGTCTAGGGACCAGATTCAGGTTGGCAGGCTCAGCAGCAACCACCTTTACCTGCTGAGCCATTTCATCAGACCAATGGACTGAGTCAGTTCTGATGTCGCAAGAGATTGCTAACCACTGCTATCAATGTTAGTCTTTAAGACTCATCTTTGCCACAGAATGTTAAGTATTATATTGTTATTGTTATTATTATCATACAACCAGGAGCAGTGCATAGGGACACAATGGGTTAAACTGACTTCAGGATGGGCACAGGTGACTTGTCACACAGTCCTACAGGTGAGAGGAGAGGAGACAGCAACAGCACACTTCTTCATCAAGACCTCTGGCTTCTGAGTTCAAGCTGAGGCTACAGTTCTTATCTAGAACATGTATGGCCCTGGGTTCAGTTTCCAGTGATGATACACTCTAGACACACACACACACACACACACACACACACACACACCAGAGAGAGAGAGGGAAAGAGAGAGAGAGAGAGAGAGAGAGAGAGAGAGAGAGAGAGAGAGAGAGAGAGAGAAGGAAAGAAAGACTTCCTGCTCCTCCTTCTGATGATAAAGTTGTGGACAACACATAGTGATAAAAAGTAGAAAATGAATGAGTGATTTCTCTCAAGTAAGACCTCTCTTTATAAGAAAAAAAATTATATAAAAATTATTTCAAGGGTCAGGGATGTAGCTTACTAGTAAAGCTATTGCCTAGCATGCTCGAGGCCCTGGATTCTATACCAAATATTTCAAAAAGCAAAGAAACAACATGTTTTCAAATTATGAATTATATTACCTAAATATTTAAATTTTAAAATGTTTAAAATTTAAATAAATATATATTTGTATACATACATATGTAATATCTGAGTGGCACGGGAGGAGATGTGTACCTTTTAAGCACATTAGTTTTATAAGGATATAAGGACACTTAGTATTAAAGATATGTTTAGACCTTTGTTTGACACCCACAGAGGGAAATGTATGTACAATCAACAGAAATCCAGCTCCCTACCTCTTTGTAGTTAACGCGTCCATCTTGAAGCTGAAGAAACTCCAGAGCCCTGTGTCCTGAAAGAAACGAATACCATATGAGCTAAGTTCAATTGTACTTACCAGAGTTCATATTTTAAAAGATTTCTTTTAAATTGTGTGTGTGTGAGTGTGTGTGTGTGTGTGTGTGTGTGTGTGTGTGTGTGTGTGATTATATGTACATTGAGTGCAGTTACCCATGCAATCTAGAAAAGGGCATAGGATCCCCTGGAGCTGGAGTTACACACAGTTGTGAGCCCTCCAGCATGGGTGCTTAGACGTGAGCTTGGGTCCTCTGCAAGAGTAAGAAGCACTTTTACTTGATGAACCATCTCTCTAAGCCCGCAGAGATCATTTTTTGAGGAAAAGAGAATTTTTCAATTGCAAACTATGGAGAAAACTGGAAATAAAAAAGTAAGGTTGTGGGCTAGAGAGATGGCTCAGCCGTTAAAGGCTAGGCTCACAACCAAAAATATAAAAAGTAAGGTTGTATTCACTTGAGGTTTTCTTTAGTCATAACTGTTTTTGGTTTGTTTGTTTGTTTGTTTGTTTGTTTCAGACAGGGTCTCTCTGTGTAGTCCTGACAGGCATGAAACTCTGTAGACCACACTGGTTTTGAACTCCCAGAGATCCACCTGCCTCCACCCAAGTGCTAGGATTAAATGCATCTTTCACCACATCTGACTAAAGCATAACTGTTCCAAAAATTTTTATATTATATTATTATATTAACCGTAACTGTATCAGAATACAAATCAAACTTGAATGGCGATTTAAAATTTCTTCTTAACTATGACCTTGGACAAGTTACCTAACACTGTAAACCTCAGTTCCTGCCTCTGAGAAATGAAAACAAAACGCTACCTTACAGGTTGGCTGAGAGAACCACTTAAAATAAATACTGAGTGAGGACAGAGTAACAGTCATTTGGGAGGAAATTGGGAAACAGAAACTGTCATGGTATTTGCCTCAGAACTGAGTAGATAAACCTAAACACAAAATACAAGAAAAGCTCAAAGCATGGCTAGCCAATGATCCTCAAGTGCATTTCATGATTGAAATAATTCAGAAGGACAAGGTTACCTCGGAAAGTTGCCTATTCCACCCTCTACACACAGACACATAGAGATCCAACCTGAACCTTAGCATTAGAGAAAGGGCTGACCTTCCTGGGAACACACATTCAATGGCAACACCTTATTTCTACTGCGAATCACATTCACTTTTTTAAAGATTTATTTTTATATGTATGGAGTTCTGCCTACATACATGTGTACGCACCACATGCATATGGTGCCTTCACAGTCCAAAAGAGGGCATTGTATCCCTAAAGTATAGACAGTAGTGAGAGGTCATGTGCGTGCGCTAGGAATCAAACCCAGAGCAATCAGCTTTCTTAACTGCTGAGCCATCGCTCCAACCCTGAATCACATTCATCTTTTTTAAAGTCATATATCAATTAAAAAAAAAAACCCACTCCTCTATTGTATTCATTGACACCCTAACAATCAAGTCATAAACCATGCACATAATCCAGACACAGGATTCTAGTGTTTTCCCAACACAAACCATTGAACAAGGATAATTCTAATAATGAGGTGACATAAAGATCAATCTTCCACTCAGGTCTCATAAGAACTGAAAAAATGAACCAGCTATATCATCTAAGTTGTTGGTGAATATAAGACGGGATTTCAGTTGCCTTTTATATGAAAAATCTTAGAATTTGTGCAGGGTTTTTTTTGTGTGTGTATGTCTGTAGACATAGATAATTTTTTTTTTGAAAAGGGGTTTCACTCTGTCACCCAAGCTGGCCTAGAACTCACAATTATCCTCCTGCCTCTGCCTCCTCAGTGCTGGGACTACAAGTATAAGCTACCACAACCTGATTAGGTATTTTTAAATATCCATTAGGATTTACCTATCCATCAGGAACCAACACAGAAACTCAAAGGGTTTTGTTTGCTTGTCTGTTTTACTCCAAAGATTTTTAAAAAGTTATTTTCATTTACCTGTGTTCCCTTTGAGCTTCTGTCACTTTAGAGTTGGAAGATCCTTCAGAATTCATTAGCTTGCCCTCTCCCAGCTTAGTGGGACACACAGGCACCATGGGTCGCTCAGAACCACACATCTAGTTTACAGCAGGACTGTCTAATGGCCGAGAGAGGGTCCCTTTCCCACCGTTTCCTGACTCTCTTTAGATAGCAATTTGGATAGAAAGAACGGCAGACTCACGGTCAAGAGCGAGCCAGAAACGGTAGGATCCATTTCTGCATCTGCAAATCCAACTCTCCGTGTCCCTTTCACTGGTAACTGTGATCTCAGGGTCCTGCCTGCCATGGCTCAGGATCTAGATCTACTTTGCACTGGTAACTGTTCCTACTGTATCTGTAACCTTGTCTCTCTTTGTAACTAATAGAGGTGGCATAAGTATGAAATAATGTCATCCTCATTGAAATAAATGAATGCTTGGAACATCAAACCTTCCTAAAATTAATCTTAAAATCATTGTTGAATGTACTCCTATTTTGATTGTATTATGAATTGTCTTATATTCTCTACATGTTAAAAAATTTCATAAATACATTTCATAAGAAGCAAATCCCACACATGCTTAGGATGGTAGCTATGTAAAGTGATGAGGGTTTTAATTAGATTATCAACATATCACATCATGTATCTTAAATTTATACAATTTATTTTTGTCAATTATACCTTAACAAAGCCAGAAAAGGTAAATCTAAAAAACCTGCCTGTTTTCACTTATCTAAATCCACTATCTATGTCCTACTTTGGTTTCTGTTTCGGAATTAAACACCATGACCGAAAGCAACTTGGGGAGGAAAGCTTTTATTGGCTTGCACACCCCAATCACAGTCCTTCATGGAGGGAAATCAGGGCAGAAACTCAGAAGAGGAACTTGGAGGCAGGAACTGGAGCAGAGACCATGGAGGAACAGTGCTTGCTGGCCTGTTCGCTCATAGCTTGCTCAGCCTGCCGTATTAGACACCCAGACACCTCCTGCCCACAGTGAACTGAACCTGCCCCATGGGTCACGAATCAAGGAAATGCAGCACAGACTTATCTATAGCCTAATCTGACGGAGGCAACGGTCAGTTGAGAGCCCCTCCTCCCAGAGCTGTCGAGGTGACAAGGACTAGCCAGCACCAGATAACCAGTGTACTCTGGATCACTCTGCCTCTGCCCCCAAGGTCAGGCACACTGGAGTGTGTGGCCTTCTCCTGCAGAACTCCTAATGCTAAGCTGGACTCCTGTAATATTAACAACCACCCAGCTTCATCAGTCGCCTTAGCCTCCCTGAAGCCAAGCACCTTAATGCCCATAGGTAGCACTTAACCCCTGGGAAGTAATTTAGGTCAGTGATGGAACTGAGGGTGGACCTCAAAGCTCAAATGATGCATCATGCTCTTAAGAGCCATTGACAGCCACTTGGCTCAGGGACCCACTGCCACGGCCACACATGGCCCTTCCCGTCTACCTGGAAATGCCCGTCCTTAGAAGTGTAAAAAGCAACAAAAATAATCTCACGCCCCTGCCGTAGCGCCCACCGTCCTTCTCTCCTGGTCCTGTGACTTTCTTCAGACCCTTGCTGTCCTGCCAGGAACACCCGGTGGCCTAGCACAAAGGGCCTCGGCTCTCTCACCTACCTATCCCTCCACCAAGCCCACCTGCCACTTCCTAGCCCTGGACACGTCCAATCTTGCCTCTCTCTTCTCCACTGTCGGGCCATTTCCCACAGCAGGGAGAATTGTGCCAATATACAGAATCGATCTTCAATCTCTTTCTCAGGCTTACTGACAGATTCTTGTCCTCTTAATAACACACAAAGAGGGGAGGAGAGATGGCTCAGTTGTTAAGAGCACGTACTGCTCTTGACGGGGACATGATTTGGTCACCAGCACCCATGTTGGGTAGCTCATAATTGCCTGTAATTCCAGCTCCAGAGGGGTCTGATGCCTCTGACCTCCAAAGGCACCTGCATGCGTGTGCACATACCTACACACAAAAACTTAAAACTAATAATCTTTAAGAACTAACACAAAGGGCCAGGGAATGATGCAAAACACCCACAATCCCAGCATTCAGGCGAGGTAGGAAGATCCCCTCAACTTGGAGACCAGCGTGGTCTACATAGTGATCTCCAAGTCAGCCAGAGCTACATCAGGAGATCCTGTCTCTAAAACCCACGGGAAGACAGAGAGATAAATAAGGCCCAGGACTTACCTATTTCTACATGTGTTGAGAGGCCACAAGCTGAACTTCTAGAGCAGAAAAAAGACAGCAGGAGCAGCAGGCCAGACCACAGCCTGCCAGCAGACATGTTGTTATGTCTCCGGGGCTGCTCTGCTAATGTGGGGACAATCCAAGCTGTAGCCAGACTATGACTCCAAAATCCAGACACAGACTCCGTGTGTTCCCTCCACACAGGTTACTGACACAGGAAACCAAGCCTCGTTTCAAAATAGTACTGTTTTCCAATCGAGTCCACGGATCAACCACTGTTTAGCTTTTCCAGAACAGCAAACAGACACCTGGGAGGGGAGAGAAAGCAATCTGATGGATCTACAAAGCCTGCTGATAGAGGCTTTATCATCTCAGCCACCCAGACTTTCCCTCTACACGCAATTGGCACAGCAAACCAAACTTGCCTTCAACAAGATACTCGCCTGTGCCAGCTGATGGTCACCCTATCAGACTGCCTCCTCGTCTTGGACATCCTGTGCTCACACTTAACAGAGTTTCCTCATCCTCCCAAGCCCCAAGTGCATGCTGGGAAAGCTTTTATGGTGATCACCTAGAACCGGCTTCTCTTTTTATATTTGGCAACAGATACTGACACTTGTCTGTGTTACACAACCCCAGCCACTCCTGGCCTTCTACTCTGGCTCTTCCAACAGGACTTACCTGAGATGTGTTGCAAGGAAGGATTCCTGCAGCCCAAAGATACTGACTGCACCTGGGAGGTGGAGGCAGGAAGCAGATTAGGGCAAAGAGACAAGGGTCTGGACAATGCTGGGCTCAGAACATACTCATCCTGAAGTAGCCAGTCAGCAACAGGCAGAACAAGAGAAGCAATTCAGGTCATTCATGGACGGAAATGATGGTGATCTTAACACCCGAACGATGCATTGTAAGTGCTGAAAGCCGCCGCGGCGCAATCCCAAAGGACTGGGGGAAACAGCATTCACTGTCAGGCTACGCCAGGGGAAGAGATGAATGAACAAAAGACGGCATAATTTGAGTCGGCTGTCTGCCAGGCAGCCTTTGTTTTGTGATCTTAACTCAGCCCCATGTAACCCCCAAGAAATGAATTCTGTAGTTCTCCCCGTCTAAGGACACTGGCCCTGACGACTCATTACTTTTAAGCCATAAGCAAGAAGTCAGCGTTTTGTTTTGTTATGTTTAATTTGGCCATGAGGGTGTTTATAAACTTACACCGCCTTGCTTGCTTTTGGTTTTGTCAATGGGATCTCATGGATGCCAGAACAGCTCTGACCTTATTAGGTAGCCAAGGATGACTTTTAAATTCCAGGTTCTCCTGCTTCTACCCCCCAGTGTTCCAACTGTAGTTATGAGCCAGGATACCTAGCCAGACTTAACTTTTTTTAAGCCAGTAAATTCACATATAAGTCTAGAATTTTAGCTCTCTATACAAAAGAAAATAAAACCCCAAAGAACTGACTTCCTGACTCAACATCCCTCCTGACATGACAATCAACTCAAGTGGGAACCAGTTGCTTCGTCCACACAATCTGGGGGGGGGGGGGGAGTCCGCCAGACCACTCTGCTTGCAGAAGTCTGAGGTGGTTCCCCTCATTCTGATCCTGCTAAAGTCTGCAGGTGAGGTGGTAGTGACACTACCGGGGGACTTTAGTGAACTTAGGAGCACCCAAGAGGGGCCCATCAATAACAGAAATCAGGTGTGGCGGCTGACACTGTAATCCCAGCATTCTGGAGGCTGAGACAGGATGGCTTACAGGAGTCTGAGGCTAACCTGGACTACA